>NW_028234441.1:15530331-15547831 GCF_977035675.1 Penaeus japonicus
CAGGCCTAAAGAGACTAGCCATGTTGTGATCGCAGTAAACGTTCAGGTTAAAGGTCTTTATTATATCTCGTTCATTCCTGGCGCAGTGGGCGACGGGGGACGAGGAGAAGAAGAAGAGGAGGAGGAGGAAGAGCAGGAGGAGGGGTAGAGGAGGAGCAAGAGGAGGAGGAGGGGGATGGATTGGGGGAGGGGGGCGCGAAGGAGGAGTAAGAAGAGGATGGGGTGATGGGAGGGGGATGGGGGGCACGAGGCAGCTAGCTAGCCAGCGAGTCTCGGTTGAAGGAAAGAGAAGTTCGAGTGAGGATCGGTGGAAAACGAGTCTAGGCGGGAAGAGCGAGCGCGGGCTTTTCGAAAATGGCGCCACGATCGTCTTTTTTTTTCTTTTTTTTTTTTATTCTAGGCGTAACTGACGATGGCGATGGGGAAGGGGGAAGATAAGTTATATAACTGATGGATAGAAAATAAGGATGATGAAGGTGAAGGGTAAAGGAAAGAGAAGGAAACGGAGGAAGACGATGAGGAAGAGGGTGGGGGGTAAATTAGATAAGAATATAGCAAAAACAAAAAGAAAGGGAGGAAACGAAAAAAAAAGGAGAACAAGGAATGAATGGGAAGGAGAAAACGAAGGATGATAATAACACGATGAAAATGATAAACACGAAGGAGAAGAAGAAGAAGGAAGATAATGAAGAGGACGAGAACGATATTAAAAGGAAAATAAAGAAAAAAAGGAGAAAGAATGCAAATTATGAAGATTTGCAAATATCATCTTAATGCGTGGCACTCGTTCTGAATTGCAAATTGCATAAAGTAAATAGCAAAGTCAACAATAACATTGCAATGAGGAGTAATGACAGATGCAATTCGAACATCGATGAAGCCGAAGATGGAAATGAAGAAGACACTGACAGACATGAAAGAAAATTAGTAAGAATTTTTTTTTTTCTCTCTCTCTCTCTCTCTCTCTCTCTCTCTCTCTCTCTCTCTCTCTCTCTCTCTCTCTCTCTCTCTCTCTCTCTCTCTCTCTCTCTCTCTCTCTCTCTCCATTTCTCTTCTTTTAAATTCTTTTTTTTTTTCGTTCGTTTATATATGTATATATATATATAAATATATATATATGCATATATATATATATATTATATATATATATATATATATATATATATATAAACATATATATGTATATATATATATATAAATATATATATATGCATATATATATATATATAATATATATATATATATATATATATATATATATATATATATATATATATATACATATATAAACGAACGAAAAAAAAAAGAATTTAAAAGAAGAGAAATGGAGAGAGAGAGAGAGAGAGAAAGAGAGAGAGAGAGAGAGAGAGAGAGAGAGAGAGAGAGAGAGAGAGAGAGAGAGAGAGCGGTAGAGCGAGCGAGCGAGCGAGGGAGAGAGAAAGAAAGAGAGAGAGAATGAGGGGAAGAAACTGAGAGAGTGAGAAAATAGCGAGAGAGAAAATGGATAATACGATAATCGAATCACCATAAACGTGAAGCAAAAGTCTTCATTACCGCAGAGGACGTACAAGGAGCGAGGGAGGGGAGGGGGTCCTTGATGGGGGGGAGGGGAAGGGGGGAGGTGGTCCTTGATGGGGGGGAGGGGAAGGGGGGAGGTGGTCCTTGATGGGGGGGAGGGGAGGGGGGAGGAGGAGGATCAGGGGAAGGAAGGATACGAAAAGAGGGGAAGGACCGAGAAAGGTGGTGAAGGAGAAAGGGAGGGGGAGGGGTAGGAGAAAGGGGGAAAAGAGGGATAAAGAAGGGAAAAAGGGGAAAAACACAAAGGGAAACAAAAAACGAGAAAGTAAAAGGAAAAAAATATATAGATTAGACGGTAATGACAGTGGAATTGCATGATTATTCCAGGATGTACCGTTTATCCCCTCACTTCTCCCTTCCTTGCCCTCTCCCTCACCCTTACCCTTTCCCTAAGCCTCTCCCTCCTCCTTCTCCCTTTACCCTTGCACTCACACCCTCACTCCCCTTGCCTGCCTATCTCCCTCACCCCTCTCCTTTCCCGGACCCTCTCCCCCTACTCCAACCCTTCTCTTTCCTCTTCTCACTTCCCTCCCTTCCACCTCCCCTCCTCCCTCTCACTCCTCTCCCCTCCCACTCTACCTCTCCACCTCCACCTCCCCTCCTCCCTCTCACTCCTTACCACTTCCTCTCCACGCCTCCCCCATTCTTTATACCTCTTCCCCTCTCCCCCATTCCCCCTCCCACTCACCCTCACCCCCCTCCCCTTCCCCCTCACCCTCATCCCCCTTTCCCCTTACCTCCACCCCCCCTTCCCCCCTCCCCCCCTCATATCCCCAGGGGTCTGACGGCCGTAGTCCGAAACCCCGTGGCAGGTTGAATTAACATTTTACTTAATTAATGAAGCAAAAAGTTAATGGGGGTCGCCATAAACGCGCCGTGGAAGTCTTTATCGCGTGGGAGTGTCGGTGAGGAGGGAGTAGAGAGGGAGAGAGGGGAGAGGGAGGGGAAGAGGGAGGGTGAGAAAGAGAGGGAGGAGAAGAGGGAGGGAGAGGGAGTGTGGAAAGAGATAGGGATTGGGAGAGAGTGATGGAGGGAGGGAGAGAGAAATAGTGGAGAGGGAGAGAGGTGGAGAGGGAGAGGGAGAGAGGGGGTGATTGAGGAAGAGGGAGAAGGAGGGAGAGAGAGGGAGAGGGGAGGGAGAAAGAGAGAGAGATAGAGAGAAAGGGAGGGAGAAAATAAAAATGAGGGGGACTGAGGGAGAGGGAAAGAAAGAGAGAGAGAGAGAGAGAGAGAGAGAGAGAGAGAGAGAGAGAGAGAGCGTGAAGATATAGTTACTAATGTCATCTACTAACTATCTAGTAAATAATCCGACCTTGTGACCTTGTGATGTGCTGTATGTGAAAAATATTCTGTCTCAGTCATCATCATATAACCGGAAATATAAAGTATAAACGCAGTACTAGAATATACTTTGAAATAGCGATTACTTTTCCCTCCCCTCAATATATGAATGAATGATATATATACTTAGTATATTTATATACTCCCACCTAAGATAACGAAACAAAACAAAAATCGTTACATTTTGCCTCTCAAAAAACGTATACTTTCAATATAAAAAATCATTTCAGTATCTGACCTCACAAATAGATTTGTAATTTTCCATAAAAAAAAACTTTATATACTGTACATTACCTTACAAAATAATAGTAGTAAATAATAATAGTTTCCCCACAAAAAAAGAAATCGTTACATATTTTCCAGAAAAAGGTCGGCCATTTTCCCTTTTGTCTTTCCCTCTCCATCTCTTTTATAACCTTTTCCTTTGGCGGTTTCTCCCGCTTTATCACGGATTAACCTGGCGTACCGCAAACTCCTTGTTCCCAGGTTGTTACACGAGACTTTAACGAAGCTGATAAGATAAGAGTTAAGACGGTATGGCTCCTTTTGGCTCTCCGACCGCTTCTTATTTTGACTTCCGATCACGCTGGGATTTTTTGCTTTCTTTAATGTTGTTTTCATTTATTCATTTCATTGTTTGTGTATTTAATTGTTTTATTTTTCCCTTTTGAGTTTTTTTGGTTGTAGTGTGTGTGTGTGTTTTTTTCTTTCTTTTTTTCTTACTTACTAAATTTGTTTCTGTTTTACTTTTTTTCTTTTAAATGTTCATATTCATATTTTCCTTTTATTTCTTTAATTGATTTTAATCTCTCATCCATCAGTTCATCTCATTTTTCTATCTTCATTTTTTAATCTACTTTTTTCAGGTCACTAAGTCACCAGAGAACAATTATATTCGTTGATATCTATTAATGATTTTTTTTTTTTTTTGTAATTTTGATATTATAAATATCATATTACTAATGATGATAATGATAACATATTCTACCAATGATATAGGTGTTAATGTGCCAAATTATCCTTTCTAGTATGATAAAAAAAATAATAAGGTAGATCAAAATATGCAGTTTTTTTGTTTGTTTTTTTCAGTTGATTAATCGATCAAAGACTGATTTAAATTATTAAAAAAATAAAAACAAATGTGGATAAATAAGGTTTAAGGCGAAGAAGGAAAAGAAAAAGAAGAAGAAAAATCCTTCATTAAGAGGAATGATTGGGCTCTTCCCCCTCCTCCTCCTTCTCCTCCTCCTCCTCCTCCTTCTCTCACTCCCCACACTCCCCGTCTCCAATCACACCCTCTCCCCCTCCCCCCTCCCCCTCCCCCACACCACCTATTCCATATCACCCTCACCCACTGCTCTTCCCTTACTTTCCCCCCTCCCTCATATCACCCCTTCCCCTCTCCCATTACCCTTGCTTTTCCCCTCTAATCAACCCTACACATTCCCATTCCTATTCCCCCTAATCCCAACACTCCCCATACCCACTCCCATTTTCTATACCCACGTCCATCCCCCTATCCCCCTAACTTCTCCACTCCCATCTTTCCATACCCATTTCTCCCCAACCTCCCATACCCCCACCCCCACCCTCCCATACCCCCACCCCCCAACCTCCCATACCCCCTTACCCCAACCTCCCATACCCCCCTCCCCTCAATCTCCCCTCCCCCTCCCCCCTCCCCCAACCTCCCAAATCCCTTCCCCTCCCCCTTCCCCCAACCTCCCCCTCCCCTCCCCCCTCCCCTTAACCTCCCATACCCCCAACTTCCCATATCCCCCTCCCCCCAACCTCCCATACCCCCAATCTCCCCCCTCCCCTCCCCCCCTTTCCTTTAATCTCCCATATCCCCCTCCCCCCAACCTCCCATACCCCCAATCTCCCCCCTCCCCTCCCCCCCTTTCCTTTAATCTCCCATATCCCCCTCCCCCCAACTTCCCTTCCCCCAACCTCCCATACCCCCCTCCCACCCCCATCGCGAGCAAGGGCCCCGGCCATATTTACGACGGCCTTAAAACCCAAAGACAGTCGGGTATAATTAAAGAAGATCACTGTAGCCAACTCGGGCGGACACGAGAACACGAGGACACGAGAACACGAGAGGGGGGACCCCTCTCGTGTTCTCTAAATATCATCTCAGGTGACCCATGGCTTGTTCATCTCTCTTATCTACGCCATCTACCCGGCTTATCTACCGTAATCTCGGGCCAAGTATCACCCGCCTGTTTGTGGGTATCTACCGCCAGTGCTGGGCAGAGCGGAGACGCCGCAGCGTTGCCATGGGTGAGGGCCTGGTCTCGAGCGATCGCGCGCGCTCTCTCTCTCTCTCTCGCTCTCTCGCTCTTTCGCTTTCTTTATCTCTCTTTCTCTCTCGCTCTTTCTCTCGCTCTTTCTTTATTTCTCTTTCTCTCTCTCTTTCTCTCTCAAAATAGTTACTATCTCTTTCTCTCTCTCTTTCTCTCTGTCTTTCTCTCTCTCTTTCTCTCTCTCTCTTTCTCTCTCTCTCTCTCTCTCTCTCTCTCTCTCTCTCACACACACACACACTCTACCCCCCTCCCTCCTTCCCTCTCTCTCTCTCTGTCACCCTCTCCTATACCCCCATCTCCCTCCCTCCCTCCCTCCCTCCCTCCCTCCCTCCCTCCCTCCCTCTCTTTCACCCCCCTTCCCTCCCTCTCTTTAACCCCCCCCTTCCCTCCTCCCCTTCCCCTTCCCCTTTCCCCGTAAGGTGCGTCGACAAGAGTGCTGGTAACACTGTGCCGGCGAGGTGATGTTGAAGATAACAGATTTTAGTGCCTGGTCTGTGTATTTATGGTCCCCCTTGGTTGACCAGCCTTGAGGGGGGAGGGGGGAGGGAGGGGGAGGGAGGGGGAGGGGGGTGTGGTCACATACTCCACGCCTTCGTTAATGATTCTAATGAGCTTAAGATCATTTGTAATTAAGGTTCTCTCTCTCTCTCTCTCTTTTTCTCTTTCTCTTTCTCTTTTTCTCTTTCTTTCTCTCTTTCTCCTCTCTTTCTCTTTCTATCTCTCTCTTTTTTTTCTCTCTCGTCTTCACTTTTCCTTCTTTCCGCTATTCCCTCTATATTTTATTTTATCTATCTTTTCCTATATCTACTTATCTACATATATATATACACATATATACATATTATAAATTATAATATAAATATATTAGTATACATATATAACTATATATAGAAGAGAGAGGAGAAGGAGAGATAGAGAGAGAGAGAGAGCCGAGAAGAGAGAAGAAGAAAGAGAAAAGGGGGGGGAAAATATAAATAACATATAAATGTATATATATATAAAAATATATATATAATATATTTGTATATGGATAATAAGATTTAATATGAATATATATATATATAATATATATAGATATATATATATATATGTGTGTGTGTGTGTGGTGTGTGTGTGTGGTGTGGTGGTGTGTATAATATATAGATAAATATATATATTATATATATCTAGATTTATATAAATATATATATATATATATATATATATATATATATTTGTAATAAAGATATGTTGTTTGTGGTGTGTGTGTGTGTGTGTGTGTGTGTGTGTGTGTGCATAATATATATATTATATATATATATATATATAAATATATATATTAAATATATATATATATATAATATACATATATATATGTATTATATTTATATAATATATATATATATATATAGAATATAAAGACATCTTTCTCCCTCCTACTCTCTCTTCCCTTTCTCTTTCTTTCCCCCCCTCTCCCTCCACTCCTCCAGTCCCCTTCCTCTCTTCCCCTCTCCGCCCCTCCCCTCCACTCCCCCCCACCTCCTCCTCTCGCGTTCCTCGGGCTCCACTCTCTCTCTATATCTCCTCTATCTAATCCAATCTGTATATCTAATCTCACTTCTCACTCCCTCCACACTAAAGATATATCTTCTAACTCCCTCACCTCGACTCTCATATCTATCTATCTCAAACCTCACTTCTCTATATCCCAAAATCTCCTCTTTTCTCTCCCTTCTCTCTCTCCACTCCCATGCCCTCCTTTAATCTGCTCTCATCACTCTTTTCTCTCTCACTTCTCTTTTTCTCTCTAATATCTCCTAATTTCTCTTTTCTTTCCTCTCTCTCTTCCTCTCTTTCCCCGTCCTCCTTCTCCTCTTTTCCTTCTCTTCTTCATAATTCACTCATTTCTCACTTCTCTTTTCCCTCCTCTCTCCTCTCTCATCTCTGACTACTCTCCCACTCGTCGCTTCAACTCATCTAAATCTCGGTCTCTATCCTCTTTTTCTTCCTTATCTCCTACTCCTATCCTCTAGCTATCTCACTCTCCTCCTCTTATCTCTCTTTTTCTCCGAATCAGATCTCCTCTCTGTCTTTCACCCCTCTTTCTTTCTCTCTCCTCACTCTCTCTATCCCTTCTTTCTCCCTCTCGTCTCTCTCCTTTCCCCTCCTTTTTCCTGTCCCTTCTTCCCCTCCTCCCCTCGCTCCTCTCATCCCTCTCTCTCTCTCTCTCTCCTCCTCCTCCCTCGAGCTCTCTCTCTCTCTCATCTCCTTCTCTCTCTCTCTGATCTCCTCCGCTCCATTCCATCTCCTCCTCACCTCTCATCTCATCTCTCTCTCTTTGCTCTCTCTCTCTCTCTCTCTATCTATCTATCTATCTATCTCCCCCCTCTCTCTCTATCTATCTATCTCCCCCCCTCTCTCTATATCTATCTATCTCCCCCCCTCTCTCTCTATCTATCTATCTATTTATCTATCTATCTATATGTCTATCTATCTCACTCTCTATATATATCTCCTTCTCTCTCTTTCATTCTCTCTCCCCCCCCCCCTCTCTCTCTCTCTCTCTCTCTCTCTCTCTCTCTCGCTCTCTCTCTCCTCTCTCGCACTCCTCTCTTCTCACCTCTACCTTCTTCTCGATCACCATCCCCCCTTCCCTCTCCTCCCTTCCTCTCCTTCTCTCTCTCTCTCCTCTCTTCCTCCATTCTCTCTCCACTCTCTACCTCTCTCCCTCTCTCTCCACTCTCTCCGCTCTCTCATCTTCCTCTAGCTCTCTCCTCGCCGCCCGCCCCACCCGCTCCCTCCCTCCCTCCCCCCTCTCCCTCTCCAAGAGAATCAGATACCGTACAAAAGATCAATTAAATGAGCCATCTAAAAAGACATAATAAAATAGGCTATCCCCCCCCCCTGTTCCCTACCCTCGCCCCTACCCCGTCTTTCCTTCTTCTTCTCCTCTCCTACTCTCCTCTTCTCTCCTCATCACTATTATTTTCTCTCTTCCTCTCTTCCTTCCTCTTCTTATTTTCTTATTCTTCCTTTCTTCGCCCTTTCTTCCTTTTTCTTGTTTCTTTTTTTTCTAATTTTCTTCTTTCTGTTTCTCTCTTTATCTGTCTTATTTTTTTCCTTTTTCTTTCCTTCTTCCTCCTCCCCTTCCCCCCTACCCCCCTTTTCACTTTTAATTCTTTTATTTTTTCGTCCTCTTCCCACTCATAACCCCCCCCCCCTCTCCCTCCTCCTCCCTTTTCCATCATTCCCTCTCTTCCTTTTTTCTTGTTCTCCTTCCCTCCCACCTCTCTCCTCCTCCCCCTTACCCCCTCTTCCTCGCTCCCTCCTTCTTCTTCGTCTTCTTCTCCTCCTTTCCTTCCCCCTTCTCCCTCTCCGTCTTCACTCACCTCTCCACTCTACCCCTCCCCCTCGCCCCCACCCCCTTCATCCACCATTTTCATTTCCATTCCTCGCTACACCCCCTCCATCCCCCACCCCCGTCCTCCGTCGTCCCCTCCTCCCCCCCTACCCCTCTCGCGTCCATTTCCTCCCCCTCTCCCTCCCCCCTCACTCCCCTCCTCCTCCTCCTCCTCCTCCTCCTTCTCCTCCTCCTCCTCCTCCTCCTCCTCCTCCTCCCCCTCACCCCACCCCCGTCCTCCTTTATCGATAACCCGCATTCCAGAAACAACAGTTTAAAGAGATAAAATCGATATGATAATGACTAAGGTATCTTGGCTAGGGTTTTTTTTTTTTTTGGGGGGGGGGGTAAGCGAGGGGGATGGGTATTTTGAAGAGGGGAGGGGGAGGGGTGGGAAGGGGAAGGTTTTTTTTTTTTTTTGGGTTATGCATTTTATTTTTTATTTTTATTTTATTTTATTATTATTATTTTTTTTTTAAGGGGAGAGGCTTGTGATGCATTGTGCTAATGACTTAGCATTTTTGTTGCAGGTAAACATTACACAAATTATTATTTTGGTGTAAATAAAGAGTATATGAATAATATAAAATATTAATATATAATATATATATATATATATAATATATATAAAATTTACATATTTTATATATATATAAATATAATATATATATATATATATATGATATATTAATAAAATATATATAAATATATATATAATATTAATATAAATAATATATATATATATTTATTTTTATTTTAAAACACAAATTTACATAACAATATATAAAATATATATATATATATATATATAATATATATTTAAATATAAAATAAAACATATATACATATATGTTTAACATACATACTTACATACATACATACATACATATATATATAACATATAATATAATATTTTAGATATAAAAATATATATATATATATATATATATATATAGAAATATGTGTTGTGTGGTGTGTGTGTGGTGTGTGTGTGGTGGGGTGGGTGTGTGTGAGTTTTATGTGTGTGTGGTGGTGTGTGTCTATATATATAATATATATAATATTTATATAATATATATATTATATATATTTATATACTAACTATATATTTAATATATAATATAATATATAATATAAAGATAATATATATAGTATAGACATAAGATATAATATATATATATATATATATATATATATATATATATATATAATAGATATATATATATATATATATGTTGTGTGTTGTGTGTGTGTGTGTGTGTGGTGTGTATAGATATATATATATATAATATATATATATAGAATATATTATATAATATATATATATATACATATATATATATGCATATATATAATGTATATATATATAAATATATAGATATATATATAGTATATAATATATATATACATATTCTTTTTTCTCTCTTTTATTTCTCTTTCTCTCTCTTTGAATCTTTCCTCTCTTCTTTCTCCTTTTCGATGTCTGTCTGTCTCTCTCTCTTTCTGTATTTATCTTCCTCTCTCTGTCTCTGTCTCTCTCTCTTTCTCTCTCTCTCTCTCTCTCTCTCTCTCTCTCTCTCTCTCTCTCTCTCTCTCTCTCTCTCTCTCTTTCTCTTTCTCTCACTCACCCTCTCTCTCTCTCTCTCGCTCCTTTCATCTTATCTACAAAAAAATCTCCCCTTTGCCCCCTCTCCCCCTCCCCCTCCCCCTCCCCTTTCCGCGTCCCATACTGCACCACGTGACTGGGGTTTCACCATACACTTTCTACTGACCTCAACCTCTCTCATTTCTTTTTCTTTTCCCATTCTTTCCGATTGTTCTTCGTTTTCTTCTTCTTCGTTTTCTTGGTCGTCGTTTTCACTTTCTTCGTCTTCTTTTTGGTCGTGTTTACATTATTCTTCGTCTTCTTTTTCTTTTTATTCGTTTTTCATTTTTTTCTTTAATTTTCTTTTTCTTCTTCTTGTTCATCATCGTCTTTTTCCTCGTTATTTTTTTTTCTTCGTCTTCTACTTCATCGTCTGCTTCTTCTTCCTCCTCCTCTTCTTCTTTCTATCCTACTTCTTCTTATTATTATTTTTCTTCTTCTCTTTCATTTTTTTCTTCTTCTTTATCGTTTTTCTCGTATTTTCTTCGTCTTCTTACCATTTGTGTTTTTTTGTTCTTTCTCTCTCTCTCTCTCTCTCTCTCTCTCTCTCTCTCTCTCTCTCTCTCTCTCTTTCGCTCTCTCTCTCTCTTTCGCTCTCTCTCTCTCTCTTTCTTTCGCTCTCTCTCTCTCTCTCTCTCTCTCTCTCTCTCTCTCTCTCTTTCGCTCTCTCTCTCTCTGCTCTCCCTCCCTCCTCTCTCTCTCGTCTCTCTCTCTCTCTCTCTCTCCTCTCGCTTTCGCTCGCTCCTCTCTCTCATCTCTCCTCTTCTCTCTCGCTCTCTCTCGCTCTCTTCCGCTCTCCTCCGCTCTCTCTCTTTCGCGCTCTCTCTCCTCTCTCTCTCTCTTTCGGCTCTCTCTCTCTCTCTCTCTCTCTCTCTCTCGCTCGCTCCTCCTCTCTCTCCGCGCTCCTCTCTCGTTCCGCTCGCGCTCTCTCTCTCCCTCCTCTCTCTCTCATTCTCTCTCTCTCCTTCTCTCTCTCTCTCTCTCTCCCTCCTCTCCTTCTCTCTCTCTCTCTCCTCTCGCTCGCTCCATGCACTACTCTTCTCGCTCTCCTCTCTCTCTCTTCTCTCTCTTTTCGTTCTCTCTCTCCCTCTTCCTCTCTCTCTCTCCCTCTTTCTCTCTCTCCTTCTTTCACTCTGTCCCTCTTTCTCTCTCTCCCTCTCTCCTCTCGCTCTCTTCTCTCTTCTCTCTCTCTTCTCTTCTCTTCTAAACCAACTTCACCTCTCCCTTCTCTCTATCTCTCGCTCAATCTCTCTCCTTCTCTCTTCTATCTCTCCTCTCGCTCAAATCTCTCTTCATTCTCTATACTCTCTCTCGCATTTCTCTCTCTCTCTCCTTCTCTCTCTTCTCTCTCTCTCTCTTCTTCTCTCTCTTCTCTCCTCTCTCTCCCTCCTCTCTCCTCTCTCTCTCTCTCTTCTCTCTCTGTCTCTCTCCTTCTTCTCTCTCTCTCTCTCTCTCTCTCTCTTCTCTCTCTCTCTCTCTCTCTCTCTCAATCTTCTCTCTCTCACTCTCCTCTTCTCTCTCTCTTTCTCTATCTCTCTTCTCTCTTTTTCTCCTCTCTCTCTCTCTCTCTCTCTTTCACTCTCTTCTCTCTCTCTATCTCTCTCTCTCTCTCTCTCTCTCTCTCTCTCTCTCTCTCTCTCTCTCTCTCTCTCTCTCTCTCTCTCTCTCTCTCTCTCTCTCTCTCTCTCTCTTTCTCTCTCTCTCTCTCTTCTTCATACAATAAACCACAGACAGAGGAACTTCCATACCCCCTACCCCCACCCCCTATCCCACCCCAGCACCGCCAACGAAATACCAACCGAACCGGACCATGGCATTGACAGGTTGTGGGAGCAGGGGTACCAACCCTACTGATGCGACGAGATAGAACAAATGGCCACTGTCTTTGCACAGGGGATGGGGGTCCGATACTTGTCTGATCGGGGTGAGGACAGGGAGTGGGGTGGGGTGGGGTGGGGTGGGAGAGGAAAGTAGAGGGTGGGGTGGTGTGGGGGGAGTACTGGATGGGTAGGGGAGGAGAGGGAGGTATGAGGGATGGGGAAGGGGCAAGGAAAGAGAGAACGACGAAGAAAGAAATAGATCGATGGATAGATAGATAGAGACAGAGAGAGAGGGAGCGAGAGAGAGAGAGAGGGAGCGAGAGAGAGAGAGAGAGAGAGAGAGAGAGAGAGAGAGAGAGAGAGAGAGAGAGAGAGAGAGAGAGAGAGAGAGAGAGAGAGAGAGAGAAAGGAAAAGGGAGATTAATTATAAAAATTATAATATCAGCGATAATAATAATGATGATGGTAATGTCAATAAAGATAATGATGATAAAAAACACATCAGTAACAACAACAAAAACAACAATGACAATAATGACAATGATGAATCTGATGATATTAACGATAATAAGGATTATGATGATTATAAAGCTGATAACAAAAATGATAATGGCAATATTGATTATGATAATATCCAAACAAAAAACATAAAAAACACAGTACATACGACAAGCCATCTCTCTCTCTCTCTCTCCACTCTCTCCGCCCCTCCCCCCCTCTCTCTCTCTCTCTCTCTCTCTCTCTCTCTCTCTCTCTCTCTCTCTCTCTCTCTCTCTCTCTCTCTCTCTCTCTCTCTCTCTCTCTATCTATCTATCTATCTCTTTCTCCCCTCTCTCCGCCCCTTTCCCCTCTCCCCCCCCTCCCCCCCCTCTCTCTCAACACAAGCTTCTGCCGCAAAACCCCAGCCACATTGTCCGAGTTTTTGGCATATCCCGCTACCGCAAACTCTCACAATAAACGGGAATTTCGTTTCCACGTTGCATGTCGGCATCTTGATAGAGACGATTTTGCAACGGAGGCTGATCTCTTAATTGTTCTTGTGGGGAGGGGGAGGGGTAGGGGAGGAGGGGGGGATTTTTTTTGTTTGGGGGATTTTTTTGTTGGGGGGAGGGGGGAAGGGGGGAGGGGGGAGGAGGGATTAGGTGGGGATTTTTTGTGGATTTTTTTTTTTTGGTATGGTGGGGATGGGAGGATGGGGAGGGGGGGGGGGGGAATGGATTGGTGGATTGCAGGATTGGTTATTGTCAGTGTTATTGTTTTTGTTATTCGAGGGACGATGAGAGAGAGAGAGAGAGAGAGAGAGAGAGAGAGAGAGAGAGAGAGAGAGAGAGAGAGAGAGAGAGAGAGAGAGAGAGAGAAAGAAAGAGAGAGAGAGTGGTATAAGAAATATCTGGTGGAAGGTGCAGATAAAAGATTATATGTTTCCGTTTGTGAAACTGGTTTATTATCTAAAACTCTACGGTTTCACACACCGTTTTTCAACAAATGCAGTGGAGATTTCGATGCTAATTAGGTAATGATCTTTAAAGGCACATTCTTCCTTTGCAGATATTTTGCATATCGTATTGATAATTCATATCAAAGGGAGATAAACAGGAAGAGAGATATAAACGAAAAGCGAAAGAGAGAGAGAAAGAGAGAGAGAGAGAGAGAGAGAGAGAGAGAGAGAGAGAGAGAGAGAGAGAGAGAGAGAGAGAGAGAGAGAGAGAGAGAGAGAAAGAGAGAGAGAGAGAGAGAGAAAGTTAAAAAAAAAAAGAGAGAAGATATGAAAGAGAAAAGGAGAAAAAAAGAAAAAAGCTAACAAGAGACCCAAATACAAACGGAAAGAGCGAAAGAGCAGCAAGCGAGCGAAAGAGCAGAGCAGAGGAGGTGGAGGTGGAGGAACGCCCAGCTACCCGAGCTCGCGTCATTCCGAAAATGTTTTCCTTCTCCTCCCAAGTGGGTTCCTAAGATGCCACTCTCTGAACCAGCTGCAGTTCATGACGTGTAACCGAGTAACAGACCTCATTTGCATACGTTCATTATGGATATCTGGTCTTGATTGAACCAATAAACCTTCAAGGTATGCAACCAAAAAAAAAAAAAAAAAAAAAAAAAAAAAAAAAAAAAAAGGAAAGAAAGAAAAAAAAAAAGGTAAGGAAGAGGAAGAAGGAAAAGAAATAAAACTCCAAACGAAATCTTTATCTTAACGTAGCCTTTAATGCAAATTGGTTATCTCTCCGAATCAAGGGATAAATTATGACCCGTGTAAGTTACACATACATTACAGATCACGCACACAGACGCACACAAACGACAACGCCCTAAATACGTACATAATGTTTATGCGATGAGAGTGCTATTAGCATTATTCCTGTCAGTTTGATATCAAATTCTTTTCATCATCATCATGATAATCGCGTGAATTCCAAGAGACGGCAGCGTCATTGTTGCGGAAAGAAGGAAAAGGAATTTGGAAATGTCAGTTATGGGAATTGATTTCTTTTGTTAATTAGGGCTATATTGATGGGGATAATGATGATGTTGATGATGGTGGTAGTGATGATGATGATGATGATGATGATCATGATGATGGTGATGATCATGATGATGATAAACAAACCCGCCAAAATGTTACTGAAAAATCAAAACTAAATAACAACACCCCAAATAACGAAGCCCAAAAAATAAATACTAGGAGACCCGCTAATAGCCTAGCTTTTAACAAATAGCAAAAGCCTAGCTAGTACGTAAGCCCTAACACTCCGAGGCCCGCTAATAGCCAAGCCAAGCCTAACCAATGACAAACGCTAAAACTAGCCAATCCCGAAAGGCTACGAGGCCCGCTAATAGCCAAGCCAGAGAGGCAGCGGCGAGTAAGAGGGGGGAGGGGGGGGGGAGCCGCACATACCCCTCCTTCGGTAGCCAGGGGGCGTGTCCACGGGAGTCGATCCTTCAATTACGAACCGACCCGAAGGCAGCCTGTGGGAAGGGGCAGCTTCGAAGGCTTCCCCTTACACGTTCCCTGAGTCCCTGTACTCTCTGGCCCCTACCTTTACCCTAACCCCTGCCAAGACCTGGGATTGCCCTCTCTTCTCCTTCCTCTTCCCCCTACCCCCATACCCCCTACACCCCCTGCCCCTTCCCTGCAAGTCTCTTAAGGCAAATAGATCATACTTGGGAACTGTGACAGGGTTTCGAGTATTCCCGATGCGCGATAATTTCCCCTTTTTTAAGGGGCGAGGGCGGTCTTTTCTCTTGTTATTTGTGGGGGAAAGAGACCTTTAGGGATATTTTTTAGGGGGATAGTTTTGTGTCATTTGAATGAATGGTATTCGGGGAATTTATTTACTTCGGTGTTGTTAGTGCAGGAGGGAGAGATAAGCTCGTCCGAAGAGGAGTGCTCGTACGTCCGGCAGGGAGGGAGGTACTCGATGCCACCTCCTGTGAGAGATGAGTTCGTACACATAAATATGACTATGCGAGGTAGGGGTCACAACCGATCATTACCCAATTGTCTCTGCAAGGGGATTTCCGCCCTTCGACCCCCTTTCCACAAGGACTAAAATACACGACCAACACCTCAATCGGGATGGGTCTTTCGGAAAGAACCGGAGCTTGTATGGGGGATGAAGTAGGTAGACGGCACACACAGCGAGAGAGAAAGAAAGATGATAAAGAGAAAGAGAGAGAGAGAGGGAGAGAAAACGGAATGGTTGATAAAAAAAGATGATGAAATTCTTTGTTACTAATGTATCTTGATCTGTAAGAGCCTTTGTCCAGCGAAATGACTAGAGGCTCTTCACTCTATGTGGTCAGGAATCTCCCTTCGGTTCGGCGCACACACACTCCGTTTTCTATTGACTTGCACACACACACACATACACACACGCATAATTCTAGTCACAGAGAGATTGAAAACATATAATAAATAACTCTTTTTAAACTTGCATTATGCTTGCTGTTGATTCACACATACATATCATTAGCCACAGAAAGATTAAAGGCAAGTAACTATTTATTCTTTTTTGTGCACACTCCGTTTTCTGTTGCCTCACAAAAAAGTGGAACATGCGATAAATAATATCTTTTTTGCTGACGATGATAGTGTGGCAAATTATTTGATAAGCGAATGATAAAGTAATAAGTATATCGGCCATTATCTTCAAAATTATTATAATCATTTTTATTCATCATTGTCTAAGGTCTTTCATCTAATGTTTTTAGATGTGTAATTATAATTTTTCTCAGTGTCATTCTAACTAATGTTACGTCCAGTACCATTACATTCCGATTACCCTTACTGTTGCCATTATCATTACTATCATTATCATTACCATTATTATCACTATTATCATTATTTATATCGTTATAATCATCATCACATAATCATCGCCATCATCATTATGATTAAAATTATCACCATTATCATCACCATTATCATTATTACCATTATCATCATCACCATTATCATTATCATCATCACCATTATCGACATCATTGCCACATCACAACACTACCTATTATTATCATCATCCTCTATTGAAGTCATTCTGGCAACGGCGCCTTTGAGCGATTTCTGAAATGGCGGCATCGGCCGACAGGTGGCAGCACTCTTGCTGTTGTTGGAGGGACTGAGGACACTTCCATGTTTTTCTTTCGTTATTGCTATTGATCTTACACGCATGCATGCATACACGTACGTAAACACGCACACACACACACGTACCCACACACACGAACAAACACACACACGAACAAACACACACACACACACACACACACACACACACACACACACACACACACACACACACACACACACACACACATACACATATATATATATAAATATATATATATATATATATATGTAATATATATAAAATATATATATATATATAATATATATATATATATATACATTATATATGTATATATACATATATATATATATATATTTATATATATATATATATATATATATATATATATATATATATATATATACATACACACACATACATACACACAGGTAAGTCTCACGCCCATACACACAAATAACCCACAAATCACCCAGAACACCGTCCATCATCATTTGTACACATACACGATCTATGTAAGTATATATTTGTTTACATGCATACGTACACGAACACCCCACGCACAGCGCCCCCCACCCCCACCCCACCCCACCCCCGCTACTATCAACAGCTACAAGAGAAGGCAATGTTATACGATGTTATCATCCGCATTATTTGTTCTTTGTTGGAGTGTCTTTGTCGCCCTCGTGCCGATAAGGGTGGAAAGGTCGTTGGTTTCTGGAAGATTTACGGCTCTACGGGTTTGATTTTTATTGATTTGTTAAGTCCTCGTATATCTTTATTTATGGGTAATATCTTTTTTTTTTTTTTTTTTTTTTGTTGGAAGAGGGATTTTTATCTTTTTTTGG
>NW_028234441.1:15577831-15582831 GCF_977035675.1 Penaeus japonicus
ACTTCTTTCTTTCTTCCTTTCTCTGTTTTTATCTTGTTCTTTTATTCTGCGTCTTTTTCTGTGTCTTCTTTTTCTTCGTCTTTTATCTTGTTTTTTTTTTTCTTTTTTTTTCTCTTTACTCCTTTCTTCGTCAATTTTCTTTTTCCTTCTTTCTTTATCTTCTTCTTTAATTCGTATCAAATTATCTTTTTTTATTCATTGTTAGTTAATATTGTTCATGTCTAGTTTATAACAAACAAAATACACTAAATATACTAAATGAACTTCACCCCAACCCTAACCCCATCTCCTCCCTCTCCTCCCCCTTTTCCCCTCCCTTCCCCCATCCTCCCACCAACCCATCCAAACCGAATCCCGAGTCGAAGCAAGAGTTCGAGACAGTTCATCAGGGGTCGGGTGGGCGGGCAGAGAAGACTGTTTGCCTCAATCGTTAACGTTGGACCAAACCTTCTTTCCTTGCGCCCGGCGAACCTCTCCTCTTGCCTACAGTTTGTCTACGGTATTGTAGTGTTTTTGTTGTTGTTTGTGTGTGTGTTTGTGTCTTTGTTTGATGCTTGTTTTTGTTTTGTTTTTTTAGTTTGTTGTGATTTTGTGGCGTCGTTTTCTGTTCGTCCGGCGAGTATTTTTATTTCTTGTCTGTGGTTTCTGAGAGGTATGATAGTGTTTTTGTTGTTCTTGTTCTTTTTGTTTTCTGGGAGTGATTATATGCATCTTTGAGGAAAATTACATAGTAAATAATTACAATCAAAGTGAAAGATCTAAGAAAAATTATGCAGTAAGATATTGGTTTGTTTTTTGTTTTGTTTGTTTGTATGGTTTATTGTTTTTCTTAGGTAGCTTTTTCAGGTTTTGTTGTGTCGTTTACTGTACGTCTAGTGACTCTTCGTGTTTGTAGTCTCTCTGATGTACTGCAATGTTTTTGTTGTTGTTGTTTGGTTTGGTATTTGTTTGTTAATCCTTTTGTTTAACTTTCTGTAGCTTTTGGGTTTCGTTGCGTCCTTTTTTATTCGTTCGTTTTTCTTTTTTTATTTGTTTGTTTTCGACTCTCTCGTCACTCCTTCCATCTATAGTAATCGTGATTTTGTTGTTGTTTTTTGTTATTTGCTTATGTGTTCGATTATCCTTTTTGTTGTTTCTCTTTTTGTCGTAACTTGTGTTTTGTTGTTTCTTTGCGTTTTTATTTTGTTTGTTAGTCGACTCGCTTCATGTACTTGTTTGTTCTTAGTTGTTGTTCTTCCTTCGCTTATTCTTCCTTTGGTTTTGGTTAACATTTACTTGTTTATTCGCTTGTTTATGTTTTCGTCTCAGTTTGCGTTTTTTGTTATTTTTTTTTTTACTTGTTCTATTTTTTTCTTTTTTTTATTTATGTATTTTTCATAACCTTTGCCCCGTTTGTTTGTTTTCCGTATTTTTTTTCTGGTTTTGATTTTTTGATACAGATATAATGTTTATGTTTCTTATTATTTATTTATTTAGTTAAGTAAATTTTTGTCGATTTTTTTTCTTTTTTTTTTCTTTTTTTTTTGTCTATTTTTTGCGTTTTTTTCTTTGCTGTTTTTGTTGTCGCTCAGTTTGTTGTTTGTCCTTGTTTTTTGTTTGTTTATTTTTTATTTGTTTATTTATTTATCTATCTATCTATCTATAATGATTATATGAATAATGGTAATGATAATAATAAAATATTGATAATGATGATAACAATATCTGAACATCTGATAATGATAATAATGATCATGGTAATCAAGACATAAATAATAACAACAACAGCAATGATAATGATTATGATGGTAATAATAATAATCAAGATGTTATGATTCTTATCATTATTGGTATTGTCATCAGTATTATAATCCTTATTATTATTATTATCATTATCAGTTTCATTATTATCTTTGTTATTGTTGTTGTTGTTATTATTATTATTATTATTATTATCATTATTATTACTATTATTATTGTCATAATAATGATAATGACAATAATTTTTATGATCATGATTTTCATTATCATTATTAATATCCTCATAATTATAATTATTATTATTATCATATATTTTTTTTTAATATTATTAGTATGATTATTAAGATTGTTCTGATTATTATTATTATCATCATTACCACTGATTATATCACCATTATAATTATTGCTATTATTATTATAATTATTATTATTTTTAATATCATTATGATAATTATTACTGCTGTTGCTGTTGCTGTTATTTTCATGACCATTATCATTATCATTATCATTGTTGTTATCACCACTATAGACATTATTATTTATATTTTTTTATAAACATTATAATTATTATCATTATTACTATCATCATTATTATTGTATGTTTTTCTTCTTGTTAATGTCAAAATTATTATCATTGTCGTTATTATCATTATTATCATTGTTATTCTTGTTATCCTTATTATCAACATCATCCTCACTATCATTGTTGTTATAACCGTTTTCTGTCATTGTTATCATCATCTCGTTGTGAGTCATGTTATCATTACATGTGTGCAGACGTATTCAGATATGTGAGCACGTGGCCAGCATCCTTGTGTTTGTGCCGTTGTGAATGAATTTGCATATAATTCCGATAAGATATGTAACGTGTGTGTGTGTGTGTGTGTGTGTGTGTACATATATACATACGTACATTTCTTTTGTGGTAGGTTATTGTGATGAGTTTTTTTTTTTGTTTATTGGAGGAGATTTGAGTGTGTGTGTTAGTTAGTCTGATAGTGAGTAGAGGTTTTTTTTAATTTGTGATTTTTTGTGATAGTTGGTAGATTCTATGCTTTTTTATATATTTATTTTGGATTGTTTGAGTGAGTTATTTTGTTTTTGTGAGTGTGTTGAGGGTGTTTGTGTGTTTTTGTTTTTTTGAGTTTGTGGTGTGTATATTGGGTTTGTGTTTGGGTAAGGAGTTTTGTTGTGTGTGGGAGTGTTTTTATGTGTGGGGATGTGTCGTGGTGTGTGTGTGTTGTGTGAGTGAGAGACGTGTGTCTTTTGTTTCGTGTGTGTCGAGTGTGTTATGTTTGTGTGGTTTGATGGGTTGGTGGGTTTGTGTTGTGGGGGGGTGTTGGTGTGTGTGTGTTTGAGATAGAGTGTGTGTGTGGGTTTGTGTGTGTGTGTGTGTGAGTGTATTTGTGTGGTTGTTATGTACAATCTATCTCTCTACTATTCGTGAATGTGTATGCGGGTGTTTAAGTATTTGTATTATATTTATTATTTTCTATCTAATCTATCCATATAATGATTATATGATTAATCGGTAATGATAATAATAAGAAATATGGATAAATGATGATAACAATATCTGAACATCTGTAATCGATAATAAGGATCATGATAATCAAGATCAATAATAATAACTCAACAACAGCAATGATAATGATTATGATAGAGCCGTAATAATAATAATCCAAGAGGTTATGATTCTTATCATTAATTGGTATTGTCATCAGTATTATAATCCTTATTATTATTATTATCATTATCAGTTACATTATTATCATTGTTATTGTTGTTGTTGTTATTATTATTATTGTTATGATTATCATTGTTTTACTATCATTATTGTCATAATAATGATAATGACAATAATTTTTATGATCATGATTTTCATTATCATTATTAATAATCCACAGAATTATAAACTATTATTATTATCATATATCTTTTTTACTCGTCTATTCTCGTATGATATATTAATGACTTGTTCTGATTAATATTGATTAGCATCATTACCACTGTATAGATATCATCACATTATAATTTTTGCTATTTATTATTATATTTATTATTAGTTTTGTTTAAAATTTTATCATTATGATTGTATTTAGTCCGCTGTTGCTGTTGGCTGTTATTTTTGTAGTTATCATTATCATATCAATTATCATTGTTTAGTTAATGCACCACTATAGGGACATTATTAGTATTTATTTTTTTATATACAGTATAATAGATTATCTTATATTTACTATCATAATTATGTATTGTGATGTTAGTTTCGTCTTAGATTAATGATCATAAATTATTATCATTGTCGTGTGATTTTTCAATTTTTGATCATTGTTGTTCTTGGTTACCTTATTAGTTAACTTTCATCCTCTATATCATATAGTAAAATTAAAAAAATTTTTATTATAAATTATATAATATAAAAAAAGGGAAGTTAAACATAAAGAAAAGAAATTAAAATTTTTTTTTTTATAGAGAAAAATTTAAATTTAATTAATATAAAAGACTCAAAATTCAAAAAATAAAATGAAAATTTAAAAATAATGAAGTCCGATGATCACTTAAAGGAAAAATTTTTATAATTTATAATAATTTAAATAAAAAAACATAATAATTTATCATATTATAATAAAAGGGAAAAATTCAAAAAAAATTTTAAAGAACGGACAAAAAAAATTTTATATTATAATATAATATTCTAATATTAAAGGGGGGGGATATATAATTAATTAAATAAAAAAATAATTAAAAATAATAAAAAAAGTAATAAAAAAAGAAAAATAAAAAAAAAAGAAAAAATAAAATAAAAAATAAAATAACAAATAAAGGACCAAAAAAAAAAGGAAAGGAAATATAAATATAAAAAAATTTATATACTAAAATAAAAAAAAGGACAAAACTAATATTATAAATTTAAAAATATAATTAAAAAAAAATTAAATTTAATTTTAATATTAAATAATAAAATGAATTTAAAAAAGGTAATAAGATGACTCGACTTTAAACCCCCCTGTTGTTATAACCTTTTTTTCTGTTCATTGTTATCATCATCACGTTTGTGATTATTAATAGTTATCTTACGCTGTGTGCAGAGTATTCAGATATGTGAGCACGTGGCCAGCATCTATGTGCTTTATTGGGTGCGTGGTGAATGAATTTGCATATATTTCCGGGGATAAGATATGTAACCGTGTCCTGGGTGTGTGTGTGTGTGTGTGGGCTTCATAATTATACTAAGTACTTTTCTTGTGCTTGGGTTT
>NW_028234441.1:15592831-15599212 GCF_977035675.1 Penaeus japonicus
GGAGAAGAGAGAGAGGAGGAGAGAGAGAGAGAGAGAAGACACACACACACACACACACTCACAACACACACACACACCACACACACACACACACTTCCACACACACACATATATATATATATATGATATATATTATATGAATATTTGTAAAAATGATAATATATGTATGGTTATATATATATGTATATATGTATATTATACACATGTGTGTGTTGTTTGTGTGTGTGTGTGTATGTGTGTATATATATATTATATATATAATTATATACTTCAGTATATATATATATTAATATATATTAATATATATATCTAATATGAATATATAGTATATTTATATATATATAATTTAACTATATACTATGACATAGATACATTATCAGTCGTGACTGTGTGTGTGTGTGGTGTGTGATGTGTAACAAATGTTGAGTGTACAAAAAACTGTGTAATTAAAAAACATGATCACAATGTATACACACGCACACACACACACATGCACAAGTACACGAACCGCTTACCCTCTCTTCTCTACCCTCTTTTTCTCCTCTTCTCCCCTCCCATTATCCCCTCTCAAATATCCATGAAATCGAATAATTAAAGAAAATACATAACAACTGAAGAACTGGGACTCATCTACCTTCTAACCACCCCTCCCCTCCCCTCCCTACACACCTCTCCGCTACCTCCCCATTCCCCCATGCCACTACCCCCTCCCCCCTTGCCACTACCCCCTCCCCCTTATACCTTCCCCCTCCCCTCCCCACACCTACACCTCTCCGCTGCCTCCCCCCTCCCCCTTGTGCTTCCCCTCCCCCATGTGCCTACCCCCTCCCCCATGTGCCTACCCCCTCCCCCTTGTGCTTCCCCCTCCCCCTTGCGCCGCTAACCCCCCTCCCCCCTCCCTGTGTCCTACCTGCCCTCTCCACCCCTTTGCTACCAACCGCCTCCCCCACCTTGCCCCTCCTGCGCGCCTTGCGCCTCCCCCCTGTCTTTTGTCTTCTTTGTGGTCACAATCGGAAGACCGCGTTTCGGGTGTCACCTAATGTGCGTGTGTTTATGTATGCATGCGTGTAAGAATGCGTATGTATGCGTACACACACATGCACACTCACACACACGCTCACACGGAGACATACATGCAGACACACGCACAGACACATTCTCAGGCAGTTGTATATGTAGACAGATGGGTGTCGCTTAAAAATGTGTGTCTTTATGTATGCATGTGTATAAGAGTGTGTAATAAGTAAGCGCGCACGCACACACATACATTTATACACACACAGAAACACAAACACACACACACACACACACTGACACACACACAAACATACACACACACACACACACACACACACACACACACACACACACACACACACACACACACACACACACACACACACACACACACACACACACACACACACAGACACACACACACACTCAAACACACATATACACATGTAATATACAGTACGACAGACAGACAGACAGATAAACTAATTGACACATAGATAAACTGATAGATATTTCAGGTAGACATACAGACACATAGGCAGAGGGTTAAAAAAAAATACATACATGCATACATACATACATATGAAAACTTTTCTATAAGATGTACATACGTATATATGGGAGGAGCATATTGATGGTAATTGATAAAAAAACAAAATAAAGATAAAACAATACAGAAATTGTAAATAATACAAAATGGTGTTGTTTTCTTACGTCACGGAAGTGAATTGTTTGTTTGTTTCTTTGTTTGTTTCAATTCATCTTAGATACATGTCTATGTCTTTCCTTTTTTGTCATTTTCCATGTCTAACTCCTTCCTTTTATTTCTTTGTTTTTCTCATTTTTATTGTTTCTATTGATTGAGAAATTATTGCCATTTATTGATAATAATCCATTATCATATTCAGTTATAAATCATCATTGTGGTGTACCTCCTGCGTGTTATTTATCTATTTCTTATCTAATATGTATTAATTAATTAATTTATAAAAACGACGAAGAAAGAAAAAACAACGACGATTGAGCTAAAAAATTGACTATTACGTTGACAAGTTGATAAGGAAAATAAAGAGCAACAGTATGATCGGAAGAAAAAAATGTTATTCAACAAAGAAAGAATCAAAGAAACTACACATAAAGAGACAAAGAAATAAAAACAAAAGAAAAAAAATTATCGGCTCCATTACCCCCCCCCCCCACCACCCCACACCACACAACTATCTTACCCCTCACACCCTCACCCCCCCCCCCTTCTTTAGAAAAAATAAATCCTCAAAACGACAGAAACAAGACCCGAAACAAACAAATAAACATGATCTGTAAGCCATGTTCGCAGAGGGGGAGGGGGGAGAGGGAGGAAAGGGTGGGGGGAAGAGAGGGGGTGGAGGAAATAGTATGACAAAGCAGAGAGAGAGATAAAGAGAAAGAAAGAGAGAGAGAGAGAGAGAGAGAAAGAGAGAGAGAAGGAGAGAGAGAGAGAGAGAGAGAGAGAGAGAGAGAGCGGGAGAGAGAGAGAGAGAGAGAGAGAGAGAGAGAGAGAGAGAGAGAGAGAAAGAGAGAGCGAGAGAGAGAGAGAGAGAGAGAGAGAGAGAGAGAGAAGATACAGAAACAGACAGAGAAAGAAAGAGAGACAGACAAAACAAACAGACAGACAGACGAAAAGAGAAAGAAAAAGACAAAAAAAACAAAAAAACAAGAATAAACCAAAGGGAAGTTTTGCTTCGTCTGACAGGCGGAAGGTGTCAGACCTGTCACGTGACGCGCTGTCAAGCAAACAAACAGCTGTCAAGATCTGTCTATCGCTCGCAGGGAAAACTTTACCTGGGAAGAGGATATGAAGGGGTGGGGGGGGAGGAGGGGAGGAAAGGGAAGAAAGAGGAAGAGAGGAGAGGGAAGAGAGAGAGAGAGAGAAGAGAGAGAGAGGTGGCCAAATCGAGATTCAAGTAAAGGGAAAAGAGACAAAGGTGAAGAACAAGAGAATAGCGATGAAGAGGAGGAGGAGAATGAGGAAAAGGGGGAACAGGAGGAGGAAAAGGAAGAGGAGGGAGGAGTAAGACGAGGAAAAGAAGAGGCAGATGGAGGAAAAGGAGGAAGAGGGGGGAGTAGGAGGAGGAGGAAGAAGTAGAGAAGGGAGGAGAAAGTAGAAGGAGGAGGACAGGAGAGCGAAAGGAGGAGAAGGTAGGAGAGGTGGCAGGAGGTGGACAGAGGAGGAGGAGGGAGGAGGAGGAGGACGAGGAAAGGGAGAGAGGCTAAGGTAAATGAGAAGGAGGAGGAAGAGGAAGAAGATGAGCGAGGAGGAGGAAGAAAAAGATTAAAACGAGAGTATAGAAGAGAAAGGAGAGAGAGGAGGAGGGGGAATATAAAGAGGCGGAAAAGGAGGGGGAAATGAGGAGGAGGAGGAATATAAAGAGGCGGAAAAGGAGGGGGAAATGAGGAGGAGGAGGAATATAAAGAGGAGGAAAAGGAGGAGGAGGAGGAGGAGGAGGAGGGAGGAGGGAGGAGGCTACATCTGACGTCAAGGACTCAAGCCGTTCAAGAGGACACGAGAGTCACTTGGGGGCGCGTGGGCGTGTGGGCGGTAGTGGGTTCAAGCGACTTCTGTACGCTCGACCCCCCCCCCCCCCCCCCCCCCCACCCCCCCCCCCCCCCCCCCCCCCCCCCCCCCCCCCCCCCCCCGCACTTTGAGGCTTCTACCCTCCTCCCTCCCTCCCTCCCCTCCCGCTCCCATCCCCTTTCCCCTCTTCCCTCATAACCCTCCCTCCCTCTTCCTCTCTACCCTTACCCCTCCCCCAACCCCCTCTCACTCACATCTTTACCTATCTATATCTATCTAGCTATGGCTGTATCTATATTCATATTTACATCTATATCAATAGCTATCTAGGTAGCTATCAGTTTATTTATCTATATGTGTATGTATGAGAGAGAGGAAGCCCCTTCTCCTCCTAGCCTACGCCCACGCCCACCCTTTTCATAATCCACCCACCGTCCCTTCCCACCTTACACCCACACACCCTCACACACCCACAATTTTCCTTCCCCGCTTCCCCACTCCCACCCCCACACCTTCCCCTCTCCCCACAACTTCTCCCCCACTAATCAAATCCCTCCCCCTTCCCTTCCCCCTCTCCCACCCCACCTGCTCCTCCTCCTTCCCTTCAACCTTTATTCCTCCCTTACAACTCTTCTACCCAATACAACACATACAATCAACCCACCCCCCCACCCCCTCAACCTTCCCCTCTCCCAACACCACCTACACACAAACCCCTTACACCCCAAACCCTCCCCCCCCAACACACTTCACAACACTTACATAACAGAACCCCCAACCCCCCTACACACCACAAACCAACTACACCTACCCTACACCCCCACCCACCACCTCTTACACCCCCACAAAATGGCCTTACCCCCTACAAACAAGACAAACAAACACAAACACCCCCACCCTCTTTTGTCTTCCTACAAAACCTAACACCCCACCCTCTTACCAACCCTCCCCGTCGGCCACTTCGCCAGGAGGAAGAGCGCCCTTCAGGAGATCGTTTAAGGGGTGGTGTGGGGGGGGGGGTGTCAAGGGCACTCTAAGTAGCAGGGCGGGGAAGAGGAGGAGGGGGGGGAGGGGGAGGAGTGGCAAGAGGTCGTTCATTGAGGTCGTTTGTTCGTTGATTAAGATGATGAGGTTGAGCTCCATGGCGGCTATTGTTGCCGGTTGTTGAGGAGGGAGGGAAGGAGGACTAGAGGGAGGGTGGGTGGGAGGGAGGGAGGGGGGGATGGGGGATGGGATGGAGGGAGGGAGGGTGGGAGGAGGGAGGGGAAGGAGGGAGGAGGGGAGGGAGGGGGATGGGAAGGAGGGAGGGGGATGGGAAGATGGGAGGGAGGGAGAGAGGGAGAGAGGGGGAGGGGGGATGGGAAGGAGGACCAAAGGGAGGGTGGGAGGGGGTGGGAAGGAGGGAGGGAGGGGGGGGATGGGATGGAGGGAGGGAGGGAGGGGTTGGGAGGGGGGATGGGAAGGAGGGAAGGAGGGAGGGGGATGAGATGGAAAGGAGGAAGGGAGGGAGATGGGAAAGAGGGAGGGAGAGAGGGAGGGGAACGGGAAGGAGGGAGGGAGGGAGGGAGGGAGGGAGGGGGATGGGAAGGAGGACTAAAGGGAGGGTGGGAGGGGGTGGGAGGGGGATGGGAAGGAGGGAGGGGGATGGGATGGAGGGAGGGAGGGAGGGGGGGATGGGAAGATGGGAGGGAGGGAGGGAGGGGGATGGGAAGGAGGGGGGAGGGAGGGAAGCTCTCTGACTTGATAAATCAATTTACAGAACAATGTCCATGTTTAAGTATCCACCCGACACGGCTAATTTTGATCATTTATGAAGGTCGTGGAATGACTAACCATACTATCCAAGTATTAACTATTCCTACTAACTATACTATGCAAGTACTATTCCTACTAATCATAGTATGCAAGTACTAACAAATAGTACTTATCATACTATGCAAGTACTAACTAATCGTACTAACAATACTATGCAAGTACTAACTACTATAAACTTTACTATGAAAGTCCAAACTACTCGTACTAACTACACAAACTGTAACACTTTGCACAATTCATATCACAGCTAATCTAGTTAACAAAATAGTATCATCTGATAGAGTGCAACTTTTATGCAATAAAATAAAGACTAAAACTATGCAACTTGCAATGATGCTACACGAATTTCTGATCTTATTCATTGTCCAAACTTAATCTGAGAGAATTGATGACACTTTTTTTTTTCATTTGATGATTGTATTACAGGGATCTTCGTGGATTTTGCTTTGATTAAATGAAAGAGTTTTACGCGAGGAGGATGTTCCACCATGAGAGGGCCCGGGACACTGTGGTAGTCTGGGCATTTGTTGTAGGATCGAGAGGGAGAGAGAGAGAAAGAGGGAGAGGGAGAGAGAGAGGGGGAGGGAGAGGAGAGAGAGAGAGAGAATGAGAGAGGTAGGAAGGTAGTAAAAGAGAGAGAATGAGAGAGAGAAGGATAGAGATATTGAAAGAGAGAGAGAATGGGAGAGTGAGAGAGAGAATGAAAGAGAGGGAGAGAGAGAATGAGAGAGAATGAAAGAGAGGGAGAGAAAGAGAGAGATGGCCGCAGAGTGTAACGAGAATGAGAGAAGAATGAAAAGAGAGGCGATGATAGAAAGAGAAGAGGCAGAGGAGAAAGTGTAATGAAGATAAAGTGATCTAAGGTAAAAAAAATACAAAAAAAAAAAAAAAAAAAAAACAGAGAAAGCGAAAGAGAAAAAGAGATTAAGCTGTATGATCCTAGCTCAGATTACTTATGATAAGAAGAAATGATGCTGGAATAAAAGCTGAGTGAC
>NW_028234441.1:15604312-15609312 GCF_977035675.1 Penaeus japonicus
CAATATAATCACCATCCTCATCAACATTATCCTTATCATTGATATCATTCTTATCATTATCATTATCATCATTATTATCATTATTATCATTAGTATTATTATTATTCTCATAATCATTGTTATTATTATCCTCATTATCATTATTATCATTATCGCTATTGTTATTATCGTTACTATTATTATCATAGTTATCATTAGCATTACTATTTGACATCATGATCATCACCCTTATCGTCATTATGATTGTTGTTGTTGTTATCTTCGTTGATATAATTATCATTAGTATCAGTATTGTAATTTGTGTTTATTACTTTTATTGTTATTATCATTATTGTTATCATTCTCATTCTCATTATCATTATTATTACTATTATTATTACTATTATAATTATCATTATTATCATTATTATTATTATTATTATTATTATTATTATTATTATTACTTATATCATTATTATTATCATTATTATTATTATTATTATTATTACTATTATCATTATAATTACTATTATTTTAACATCATTATCATTATCATCATTATCATTATTATTGTTATTAATATCATTATTATTATTATTATTATTATTATTATTATTATTATTATTATTATTATTATTATAATTATTATTATCACTATTATCATTATAATTATTATTATTATTATAATTATTATTATTATTATTATTATTATGATCATCATCCTTACAATTATAGTTATCATGAGATTATCATCATTATTGTTATTATAATTATCATTGTTATCCCTATCATTATATTTAATATCATTATAATTACTGTTACCATTATCATTCTTATAAACATCCTTATTAAAATCATTATCACAATCAATATTGTTATCATCACCATCATCATCATTATCATCATAAGTAATGAGAGTATTATGATGATTATCATGAAAGCTATTATCTTCCTCATCATATTTATCATCATATTCATCATCATTGTTGTTGTTATTATTATCATTATCCTTTTTGACATTATCATTATCAGTATTATCAATTATTGCATTTTTCATCATCATTATCATTATCAATATCATAAGTTACATTATAATTATCGACGTTATTTTTATCATTATTATAGATTTTCAATTGTTATTAGCATCGTTATTATGACTGTTATCATCATTGTTATTATTGTCATCGTTATTATTACGATCATTACTACTTTCATTATTGCTATCATTATTATCATTTTTATTATCATTATTAGTTATTAAGAATATCATCATTATCAATGTTATTATCATTATTATCTTTATCATTATTATCATTATCATATCATTCTTATTATTTCCATTATCATTATTATTATTATCATCATTATTATTATTATTATTATTATTATTATTATTATCATCATTATCATCATTATCATTATCATTATTATCATTATCATCATCATTATTTTCATCATTTTTACTATTACCATTGTTATCAAAATAATCATTATTATCATTGCTATCATTATCATTGTCCTTGTTAATGTTATTGTTCTCATTATCAATAGCATTACAATTAACATTACTTTCACTGTTATCATCATCACGTTATTATCATTGTCATTACTAGTAGTATCAGTATCATCATAATTATCAGTATCATGATCATTGTTATCACTTTCATTATCATTACTATAGTTGGCCTAGTTGTTATCAGTGTTATTGTTATTTTAATTATTTCTGTTTTGATTATAATTGTTATTATTAGTATCAGTATCATCATTATCATTATTAATGTTATGGTTGTTGTTCTTATCATTATTATCAATATTACTATAATTATCATTATCATTAGTATTATTATTGCTATCATTATTGTTATTACTACTATAATTATTGCCTTTATCATTATTAGTATAACTATTATTACTGTTATTATTGTTATTGTAATTATCATTATTAGTATAATCATTGTTATTATTATCAATTTTTCTATATTGTTGTTATAATTATTGTTGTTATTACTATCACTATTATCATTATGATCACTATAATCATTATCATTATTATTAACATTATGACTCCTGTTAGTTCCCATATTATCATTATCATGATCATTGTTATTGTTATCATTGTTTTTAATATTTTTGTTGTCATCCTCATTATTTTCATCACTGTCATCATTATTGTCATCATTATCATTATCACTTTGATTATTATCATCAATATCGGTGTTACTAATATTTGTGTTATCATTACTATTATTAATACTATCATTATCATCATTATAATTACTACTGTTATCAATATCACTATTAATATTATCATCATGTTCAGTATCGTTTTTCCTATCATTATCATTATCATCATTATTGTTATTGCTATCATTATCATTCTTGTTATCATAATTATTGTTATTGTTATTTCTATCATTATCTATCATTCGTTATCATTGTCATTATCATCATTATTGCTATCATTAGTTATCATTGTCATTATCATCACTATTGTTATCATCATTATCACTATCATTATTACTACTATCATTATCAAAGTTATGATCATCACTCTTATCCTCATGATTGTTATTGATAATGATGATAATGACAGTATCATCATTATTGCAATTATGATCATAATCATTTTTATCATTATTATTATCATTATTCGTTTTGTTATCATCATCGTTATCAATATTGTTATCATTACTATCATCAATATTTCTATTTTTATTTTTATCATTACTATCAATATCATTGTCACCATAGTAATGATCATTATTATTATCATTATCAATCAACCTTATCACAATTATCATCGGTAGCAATAGCGGCATCATCATTAACAAAATCAAAGGAAAATTAATTCATATAATGATATGAAATTTGTTTTGTTTCTTTTTTTCTTTTGTTTATTATTTTTACTATTCCTTTCCTGTCCCGTCTTTTTTTTTTCTTTTTCTTTTTCTCTCTTTTTCTCTTTTTCTCTTTGATATCTATCTGTCTACTTTTACACTGGTCTATATTTCTCTCTGAATTTCTCTTTCCTTCTCTCTTTCTTTCTCTCTGAATTTCTCTTTCCTTCTCTCTTTCTCTCTCTCTCTCTCTCTCTCTCTCTCTCTCTCTCTCTCTCTCTCTCTCTCTCTCTCTCTCTCTCTCTCTCTCTCTCTCTCTCTCTCTCTCTCTTCCTACGTTCTAACACAATCCCCCACAATACCACACACAACCCCGCACACAACCCCACATAACCCCCCACCCCCACACAATCCCCAACCCCCCCACCTCCCCCACACAACCCCCCCACAACCCCACACAAACCCCCCCACCTCCCCCCCAACCCCCACACCTCCCACACAACCCCCACACCCATGCCATTTGTACCCCATTAGCATTCCCAATCGGCAGTGCCCCGGCCCCCCCTTAAAAAAAAGGGGGGGGGGGCGTGGCTTACATAGGTCTTCCACCATTTATCGCCTCGGATCGGGTCGTAAGCTTCGTAATTTAATTGATTCAGCGCCCGGGAGAGCTACGTATGGTAATGCGCCGGCGGTTGTTTGGGGACCTTTATTCTTTCGTGTTGGTGGTGGGGTTGTGGTTTGTTTGTTTTGTGTTGTTGTTGTTTTTGGTTGTTGTTTTTCGTGTTGGTGGTGGTGGTTGTGGTTTGTTTGTTTCGTGGTGTTGTTGTTTTTATTGGGTTGTTTTTTTCGTGTTGGTGGTGGTGGTGGGGGTTGTGGTTTGTTTGTTTCGTGGTGTTGTTGTTGTTTTTGGTGTTGTTGTTCTTTCGTGTTGGTGGTGGGGTTGTGGTTTGTTTGTTTCGTGGTGTTGTTGTTGTTTTTTTGTTATTGTTGTTGTTCTTTCGTGTTGGTGGTGGGGTTGTGGTTTGTTTGTTTCGTGTTGTTGTTGTTTTTTGGTTAGTTGTATTTTTCGTGTTGTTGGTGGTGGTTGTGGTTTGTTTATTTCGTGATGTTGTTGTTGTTTTTTGTTGTTGTTTCCGTGTTGTTGGTGGTGGTTGTGGTTTGTTTATTTCGTGTTGTTGTTGTTTTTTGTTGTTGTTGTTTCCGTGTTGTTGGTGGTGGTTGTGGTTTGTTTGTTTCGTGGTGTTGGTGTTGTTTTTGGTTGCTGTTGTTGTTGGTTGTTCTTTCGTGTTGGTGGTTGGGTTGTGGTTTGTTTGTTTCGTGGTGTTGGTGTTGTTTTGGTTGTTTTTGGTTGGTTGTTTTTTTTTGTGTTGGTGGTGGGGGTGGCGGTTGTGGTTTGTTTATTTCGTGGTGTTGTTGTTGTTTTTTTGGTTGTTCTTTCGTGTTGTTGTTGGTGGTGGGGGTTGTGGTTTTTTTGTTTCGTGATGTTCTTGTTGTTGTTTTTCGTGTTGGTGGTGGTGGTGGTTGTGGTTTGTTTATTTTGTGGTGTTGTTGTTGTTGTTGTTGTTTCCGTGTTGTTGGTGGTGGTTGTGGTTTGTTTGTTTCGTGATGTTGTTGTTGTTGTTTTGGTTGTTCTTTCGTGTTGGTGGTGGTGGTTGTGGTTTGTTTATTTCGTGTTGTTGTTGTTTTTGGTTGGTGGTGGTTTTGTTGTTTTTTATGTTTGCTTCTTGATGTTGTTTATTTTCAATGATGTTTTTTTCTTTCATTGTTGTTTTTCTTTGTTTAATCTTTCGCGATGATTTAGTTTTATTTTTTCGTGATGTTAATTTTGTTCGTTTGTTTGTTTTTGTTTTTATTTAGGGGTTGATTGTCCTTTAGTGTCTTATTCCTATGTGTTTTCTGTGTTTTAGGTGTTTTTCTTTCGTGATTTTTTTTAAGGTTAAGGTATTTTTTTATTCATTTATCTATTTATTTCATTTTTCATTAATTAAGGATTAATTGCTATAGTTATTTTTGGTTGAATTATTTGCATCGTTGTTATTTTCATTTATCATTATAGTTATCACGATTATCATCATTATCATCATTGTCATTATCAGTATCATTAGCATTATTGTCATCATTATCATTATTGTCATTATCATCATTATTACTATTGGTATTAATATTATTATTACTATTATT
>NW_028234441.1:15614312-15625900 GCF_977035675.1 Penaeus japonicus
CCACCCCACACCCCCCACACAAATTCTCAGTCTCACCACGCAGCCTCGTGATGTGATCGTGTGCATCAGGCGTGTGTAGGGAGACCGGTGCCTGTGAATGACAATGAGGGGAAGGGGAGGGGAGGAGGAGGAAGGAGGAGGAGGGGGAGGAGGAGGAGGAGGGGAAGGAGGTGGTGGTGGAGGTGGTGGTGGTGGTGGAGGAGGAAGAGGAGGAGGAGGAGGTGGTGGTGGAGGAGGAAGAGGAAGAGGAGGTGGCGGTGGTGGAGGAGGAGGAGGTGGTGGTGGTGGTGGTGGAGAGGAGGGGAGGAGGAGGTGGTGGTGGTGGTGGTGGTGGTGGTGGTGGTGGTGGTGGAGGAGGAGGTGGAGGAGGAGGAGGAGGTGGTGGTGGTGGTGGTGGAGGTGGTGGTGGTGGGGGAGGAGGTGGTGGTGGTGGAGGAGGAAAAGGAGGTGGTGGTGGTGGTGGTGGTGGAGGAGGAGGTGGAGGAGGAGGAGGAGGTGGTGGTGGTGGTGGTGGAGGTGGTGGTGGTGGGGGCGAGGAGTGTGGTGTGGTGGGAGGATGGAAAAGGAAGGTGGCGGGTGGTGGTGGTGGTGGATGAGGAGGAGGGCGGAGGAGAGGTGGTGGTGTGGTGGTGGAGGTGGTGGTGTGTGGGAGGGTGTGGTGTGAGTAGGAAACGGAGGTGGTGGTGTGGTGTTGGTGGTGGAGATGGAGAGGGATGAGAGGTAGGATTATGGAGGTGGTGGTGGTGGGAGGTGGATGAGGTGTGGGAGAGGTGGATGGAGGTGGAGGAGGAACAGGAGGTGGCTGTGGAGGTATGGGTATAGTGGAGGCGCGGATCGGATCCGTCTGTCCCGTGCGGAGGCCCGTCCTGAGTCCTCGGTCCCCATCTCCCCTCTGGCTTCTTGCGCCTTCGTGGGCCTCGCGACTCTCAGGGGACTCGTCTGAGTCTCCGGCTTCTCCGCTGCCGCGTACCTGTCTCTGCTTTACCGCCGTCTCCTGGCTTCCGCCTTCTCTCTTGGACTTAGTTCATCGGTCTGCTGACGCTCCGCTCCTCCTCATTCCTCTGGCCTGTCTCAATCTTCTGTTCCCTGAATAGTATGTCTGCTTTCTGTTCCTCTTCTTCGGTCTTTTGTTCCTCGTCTCAGCCTTCTTCTTATTCGGCGTCCCATCTCTTTCTCCGCCGGCTTCTTATCAACAAATTCTCTTGCTTGCCGTAGATCCCGTCTGCTTCCTCGGGCTCTTCGTTCTTCTTTGCGATGCCTGTCCTCGCCGGCGATGGCTTCGTCCGCGACCCCTGTGCCCTCCGCCTGCGCCGTCTTAGTCCTCACCGCCCTTTTCTTCTTCTCTTCCTTGCTCCTACGCCTATCCGCCCTGCTGTTCCTGCTCTTTTCCACTCTCTCCCTTCCTCTTCTGCGCCGCCCTCCCGCGCATGTCTTCCCCTGCGCTCCGCCCTCGTGCTCTCCTCCGCGGTCCTCCCTTCCCTCCCCGCCGTCGCCCAGTCCGCCGTGCCCCGTCTCCTTCCGCCGGCTCCCCCCCGCCGTTCTCGCCCTCCCTCCGCCCTCCCCCTCCCGTCTTCCGTCGTCTCTTCGTCCCGCTACGCCGGCCCCTGAGACAGCGCCCGCGAGCGGCTCTCTTTGTCCCCCGCCCCTCCCACAGGCCTCTCGCGCCGGCTCGTCCGTGCGCGCCCTCTTCGCCCCTTCCGCTCTGTTCCGCGCTCGGTTGGTGCAGGCTCCGCTCGCGCGGCCTGTCAGCTCCGTTGTATCCCCTTCTCTGTTCCCTCTTCCCTGTTCGTGCCCCCTGCCACTGTTCCTCCGCGCCCCCAAACCCGTGCCCCAGCCCCCTGTGCACGGGCACCACTTCAGAGGCTCCCACAGGTCTGACCTGTCCCATCGTGCCTTTTCCCACCCCGCCCATCTTCTTTCTCGCCCGATATCTAGACACACACTGACCACACACAGAAACACACAAACACACACCACACTCACACACACACACACACACACTCCCACACTCTCACTCACCACTCATCTCTCCCTGCCTCTGCGCTCTCTCGCTCTATCGCTCTCGCTATCGATCTCGCTCCCTCTCTGCATCTCGCGCTCTCTCCCTCTCGCGCGCTCTCTATGCTCGCTCGCTCTCCCGCTCGCTCTCGCGCTGCGCGCGCTCTCGTCTCTCTCTCGCCCGCGCGTACTCCTTTCTCGCCCTTAGTCACTCAATAAGCACGAACCGAACCCCCCCAGTCAGTTCCACATCCACCCCCCCCCCCCTCCCCCCCCCCCCCCCCACACCCGCTCAACCCCCCACCCTACCCCACCCCCCACCCACCCTAATAATAAATTAATACTACCCACTTGTCCCTTGTCCCCCCACCGTTACATTTTCCGGTCCTGCCCCAGGTGCGAGCCCAAATTTTACGGGTGCCCCATTAGATATAATGGTAAATGCGGGGTGATGGTGAATTTTGGCTGGGGCCGGGTCCGGGGCGTTGCCTTACATGTTCTGGGGCTCCGGCCGCTACCGCTCGGCCGTGTGTCCTCACGCACTCTGACACGCTGACCGCGGCTCTCCACGATATATCGGGCGCGCGCGCGCGGTGTGTGGCACGCGGCGGTGCGTTCTGCTCGCGTCCCGTTAAGCCGCCCGCGCTCCCGCCCCGCGCGCGCTCTCGCGCGCGCTCGATCTCTCGCTGCTCTCTACGCGCTCGTCGCACCTCTCGCGCTCGCTCTCTCTCTGCGCTGCTCTCTCTCGCTCGGTCGCCGCTCTCTCCTCCCATCTCCTACGCCTCCCCGTCCCGCGCTCCCGCCCCTCCCGCCCGCGCCCTCTCTCTCTACGTCTCGCTCTCGCTCTCCCCCCTCTCCGCTTCCGCGCCTGCCTCGCGCGCCCGCCCACCCGCCCCGCGCCCTGCTCGCGCTGCGTGCCTCTGCGCGCGCTCGCGCGCGTCGAAGCGCCGCGCGCGCGCGCGCGCCCCGTCCTCGTCCTCTTCCCTCTCCCCCCTCGCCCGAGCACGCTCTCTCCCACCCTCACCACCCCCCCCCCCGCCCACCCCCCCCCCCCCCACCACCGACCCCCGCTCCCGCACGCCTCCCCCCCGTAACCCCACTCTCCCCCAACCCCCCCCCCCCGCCCCCCCTCCTCCCCCCCCCCCCCCCGCCCGCACCTGCCTTACCCTCCGGTCATGACCCCCGCATAAACGAGTCCATGGCAAGGCCGCTCCCTCCCCTGCTCACCATACTGAGAGAGCGTCGCCCCCAATATTTCCATCAATCCACGAGTTGCACCTCTCGAATCTTAGTTGTTTTGGATGAGACGGGCCGCTGGGGAAGGAGCGAGCGCGGCGAGAGCAGGGAGGGCGCGCGCGCGCGAGAGCGCGAGCAGAGCGCTCGACGCAGCGCGCGCGAGCGCGCGCGCGCCCTCGGGCGGTCGGGCGGCGCTAGCTCGCTGTCGGGAGGGTGCGCGCGCGAGCGCGAGCGCGGCGGGCTTTCTCTCGCGCGCGCGCGTGCGCCGCGCTCTGCGCCTCTCGCGCGCTCTCGCGCGTCGCGTCGCTCCGCGGCTCCACATCTCCGCTCCGCGATCCCGCACCCACCGCGCACCCCCCACCAGCTCTCGCCCCCAGCCCGCGCGCGCGGTGCTGTTCGTGCGTTCTATCCGCTCGCCTCTCGGCGCGCGCTCTTCTCTCTCGCGATCTGCTCTGCGACTCTCGCGCGCGCCTCATGTCTCCCTTGGCCTCCGCGCTCGCGCTTCTCGCCCTCTCGCGCGCTCGTCTCGCCTCTGCCCCCACTCCTCACCGCGCCGCCCGCCCGCCCTCTCCCACGCCCTCTCCCCCCACCAGCGCGCTCTCTCATCTCTCTCCTGCTGCTCTCGCGCCTCCTCGCGCGTTTCTGTCGCTCCCGTGCGCGCGTCTCTCTCTCTCTCGCGCTCTGCTCTCTCGCGTCTCGCCCTCGCTCTCTCTGCGCGCGACCACGCGCAATTCCAGCACGCTCAGAGAGGTAGACACAGGTATACAATTGCCTTGCACCAAGTAGCCCAACAGCATCGGCCAAGCCCAAATGAAGCCACGGCTGCCGCTATTGGCACCCCCCGATCCCTCCTGAACACACGTCGTCCATCCTAGCCCCGCCCGGCGTGCCCCCACCCGCACTGGAGCAGACCGGGTTATGTCCCACGCCCGGTGCCCAACGTCTCTGAGGGATGCGGCATGCCTCAGTGGCTGTGGATCGGCTGCCGTGCGGGTTCGGCGGGGTACGAGGCCGAATGGCGAGCGAGAGTTGGGCGCGGGGCCGCAGCGGTCGGCCCAAGCCGCGACCGCGCGCGAGCGCGCACGCATACTTCAACGCCTAATTTTCCCTCCTGATTCTCTATTCTCTCTCCTCCCGATCACATCCTCATTTTCTTCCCAATACCTCCTTCTCTCTATCTCCCCAATTCCCCCATAGTTATCTCCCCACTTTCCCCTTCCTCCCCCTATCATCAGTCCCTCTTCCCTTTCCTCCCTCTCCTTCCAAATTCTTTCCCTTCTTCCTCTCCTCCCTCTCTTCTTCTGATATTCTTTCCCTTCCTTCCTTTCTCTACCCCACCTCTTCCTTCCTCCCTTCCTCCCTCTCTCCCTACCTTCCTGTCCTCCCTCCCTCCCCCCTCTCTATATTCCCTCCCTCCATCCCACCTACTCACTCCCACCCCCCCTTCCTTCTTCCCCCAACCCCTCTTTCTCCCTCCAAGCCCACTCCCTCCCCCTGTTCCCTCTCCCCTTATTCCCCATCCCTCCCCCTGTTCACTCTCCCCTTATCCCCCCTCCCCACACAAATCTATATTCCATATTCCTCCTCCATTCCCCCCACATAAATCCTCCCTCCCCATCATCCCCTCCTCCTCCCCAACATCATAATCCCTTCCCCTTATTCCCCATCCCCCCCCATACACACATCCATCCCCCTCCCCCTCCTCCTCCCCTTCCCCAGCATCCCCCCCATACACACACATCCATCCCCCCTCCCCCTCCCCTTATTCCTCATCCACCCCCCTCCCACACACATCCATCCCCCCTCCCCCTCTCCAACATCCTAACCCCCCCACACACACACATCCATCCCCTCTCCCCTTAATCCACCTCCCCCCCCATACACATCCATCCCCCCTTCCCCTCCCCCTCCCCTTCCCCATCCACCCCCCCCCACACAGTCCCCCACCACCACCCCCCTCCCGCCTTCCCCTCCCACGACCCCCACTGTCCCCAGCCCCAACCCCCGCCAGCATCCCCCACAACCGGAGAGAGAATAAACACAAGCCCAGCATCCCGTGGCGCCATTTGCATATTAATCTCGCCGTGCTATCGAAATTTTCATAAATGCAGCGCCCGCGATACTTATTATAACTCGCTCTTAATAAAGACAAATTATTCCTGATGACTCGGCGGTGGGTGATGTTGCAACCACGAAGCGAGGGTGCAATTGAGCGATGGCTGTTCTGCAATATCGTTCTGCATTCTTGGTCTGTATTCGGTGTTTTTTTTTTTTTTTTTTTTTTTTTTTTTTTTTTTTTTTTTTTGGTGTTCTTTAATAACAACGGATTGATGGATTGCAATTCATCTAAATATTGTTGATTATCTATTTTCTGTTTATTTATCTATTCAGTGATTGATTATAGTCATTGTAACAGTTGATGATGATGGTGGTGAAGATATTGATGATGGTGGTGATGATGATCATAGTGATGAAGTGATAATGAATATGGTGATAATAATGGCAATAAAGTTGATGATAATGATGTTAAAGATTATATAAATATTGATATCAATATTTACAATAATGATGATAATGATAGTAATACTATTGATAAGGATGACAATGGTAGTTTTATAACATTGATAATGATAATGATGATAATAAGGATAATAGCAATAATGATAATAATAGTAATAATGACAATAACAAGTGGACAATAATAAATACTAGAGATGGCGATAAGAGTGCACGAAGGATGATAATGATAATGATGATAGACACGTGATAATGATAAGACTAGCGGGCAGGACGAACAACAGTAATATTATGGTTGTTGGATTAGGAGGAGAGGAGGATGACAGAAGAAGAATGGGGAGACAGGGGCTGAGATAAAAAGCAAACACGAAAAAAAGAGATACTGAAAAAAAAAAGAGAGACAGAAAGAACGAACGAACTAAAGAGCGAAAGAGGGAAAAAAAGAAAGAAAGTAAAAGAAATCAGAAAAAAAGAGACAAACCGAAAAACCGAGAGAGAGAGAGAGAATGAGGGGAATAACTCAAAACCGAAGAATACTTCTCCGGGAGACTGATCTGGCAACACTGTTCCAACCGTACCATGCTGACTAGATAATACCTTAAAAAAAAAATATGTCCGTCTTTTGTTAATAGGTAAGACACACATTAATGGCTTTTCTAATTGTTAATGAGTAAGAGGCCGGTAGCGACGACCAGAAGTAATTAATGTCTCAGTCTTTTTTTGTTGTTAATGGCAAGTACTGAATAATAAATGTTATGCGTTCGTTGTCTCATTTATTTATTTCTACAGTCGCCATTCGGGCTCGCGCCATTTTATCTGAAATGATCCAAAAGCGAGGTCTCTATATTTTCATGCTTTGGGCTTCCGTTTGCAGAGTAGGGACATTTTGTGGATGCGTTCGTTATCGGGACGTGTGCGTTATGGGGGAGGTGGGGAGGGGGGTGGGGGTGTTATGGGGGATGGGATGAGGGGGATGGGTGTACTATGGGGGAGGGGATGATGGTTGTGGGGGTGTTATGGGGGAGGGGATGAGGGGGTGGGGGTGTTATGGGGGAGGGAATGAGGGGGTGGGGTGTTGTGGGGGGAGGATTGAGGGGGTGGGGTGTTGTGGGGGAGGATTGAGGGGGTGGGTTGTTGTGGGGGGAGGATTGAGGGGGTGGGGTGTTATGGGGGACGTGTGTGATATGGGGGAGGGGATGAGGGTTGTGAGGGTGTTTGGGGGGAGGAGATGAGAGGGTGGTAACTGTAATGGGAGGAGAGGTATGGGAGAATTAGATCATAGGAGTTTCCGGGATGGGGTTTGAGCGAGTGGGAGAGGGGGTTGGGCAGGACACACGTGATTGGGGAAGATGGAGGTTTCATACGTATTTGGGTTTATCTGACAATCGAGGAATGGACTTGGGGTTTGCCAAAGGAAAGGGGGGATGAGGTGGTTGGCTAAGCGATGGGATTGGGATGGGGTGATGGGGCGTCAGAGGATGGGGGAATGGGGCTAGCTTGGAATAGGGATTGTGAGTGAGAAAAAGGATTGGAGGTGATTGTGAGAGTGGGGTTCACTGGGGGTTGAGAGGGTGGGGGTTGTATGAGTGGGCGATGGAAGGTGAAGTGTTTTTTTTTTTTTTTCTTTCTTTCTTTCTTTCTTTCTTTTTTGTGTGCGTGTGTGTGTGTGTGTTGTATTTACAAAGGATTTTTATACCAAGGCATAAAAATATATTTATTCATGTTCATAATAAAACATACGTCTTTAACACAAATACACAAAAAAAGTTTATAATTTCCAAAACCCCTATACCAAAAATACACACAATGCCATATCCTTGTACCCGCACCAAAATCCACCTGGGAGTTGACATTCACACTGAACTACCCATTAACTAATCACAAATCTTGTTCATGTTACGTGTCTAATACGCTCGTTTGATTTTTTTTTTTTTTTTTTTCTTTTTTTTGTCTTTTTTTTTTTTTTTTTTTTTTTTTTTTTTTTTTTTTTTCTTTTTTTTTTTTTTTTTTTTTTTTTTTTTTTTTTTTTTCTCTCTCTCTCCTTTTAAACTGCATTGAAATATGTGGTGAATTATGGAATGCAATCGAAGACACGAACCTGCACTCCCTTACGATTTCTTCTCTTCGGAAATAAATGGATTTTATATAAAGAAACTCGATGTTTCAAATAAGATGTAATGAAAATGATCATTATTACATGTCCAGGCTATAATAACGTTATTGACACCTTTTGTAAAAATAGATATCAAAGAGTAATTAAAATAATTAATGAAGTAATCGGAAAGGAACAGCCAATTACTACAGATAGAACGTGTGTAAAAGTTGTTCCGATAAGGAAGTTTGTGTTTCTGGTTCTGTGACGTCACAGGTCGTTGGGGGAGGTCAAAACACACACATACACACACGCAGACACACACACGCAGACACACACACACGCACACACATACAAATATATATATATATGTGTGTGTGTGGGTGGGTGTGTGTGTGTGTGTGGAGAGAGAGAGACGTGTTTTTTATTGGTAAAAAAATGCAAAATTGTTCCCGAAGTTGCATTCTTAAAATTCAAATGTGTATATGAATAAAGATTAAAAAAAAAGTTATAACGCATAATGATTCCAAAATGAATTCTACATGTAAATAAGGTTTAGAAAAAGTTTATACCACGCCTCCCTAAATCCGATGCCCTCTTATCCTTCCCCTCTCCCTTGTGTCTTTCGTCATATACAAACCGTAATCCTCTCTTATGACCTGTTCCTTTTTATCATCTTCCTAATTACATGGGACTACCAAAATACAAGCAACATGAAAAGTTTTAACCCCGGCTCCACCTCTTCGCTATTGTCCATTTTCCCGCCATTCAAGGGACAGTATTACCAACTGCCGTCGACGAAAAGGCTCTCCGCTTTCAATTACTGACCATAGTGATTGACTGTGGCGGAGGATCGTTATCTATATTTCTTTTCTTTATGTATCATTCTAATTATTTTTCTTATCTCACTGATTTCGACCGCGATCATATGGCAGCATGGGTCTCCCCTTCGCCTGGCATCACTGTCGAGCGCGCGCTTTTTGAACGGATTACGAAAAAGCTGAAGCGAAACAAAGGCGCATCGGGATCCGCACCTGGAGCTCCTTTCCCCCTCCCTCTTCCCCTCTCCCCTTCTCCTACCTCCCCTCTCCCTTTCCCTGTTCCCTCACCTTTTCCCCTTCCCTTAACCATTCCACTTCCCTTCCCCTTTTCCTTCATTCTATGAACTTCGCCCTCACCTTCCACTTTCCTCCCTATCCTTCCCTTTTCTTCCCTCTACCCTCATCCACTCCCCTATCCTATTCCTTCTCCCTCCCTCCTCCCTCCCCTCCCCCCCTACCCCCTTCATCAGCTGGACAGAGATGCCTTTGATAACGCATAGAGGGGAAAATATGCCAATTATGTCACTTTGTATTTACCTTATCTCCACCCAGCAATGCGCCCACGTGCTGGCTGCCACGAGGGGAGAAAAACACGTGTTGATGTTGTAAATCAGGGTGAGTGACGCGAGCGGTGTAATTAACGGACTTGCGTCACGTGGTGATGGCGGGGGTGGGGGGAGATGGGAGGGGGAGGGAAGGGTGGGGGAGACAGGAGGGGGAAGGATGTGGGAAGGGGGAGGGGGGATGAGGAGAAGGGTGGAGGTGAGGGGAGACAGGAAGGTTGGGGGTGGGGGAGAGGGGATGAGGGGAAGGGTGGGGGAAAGACGGAAGGAGAGAGGATGGGGGTGGGGTTGGGGGAGAGGAAAAGGGGAAAGGTAGGGGAGGGGAAATGGTGGGGGATGTAGGTTTGTTTTATTTTGATAATGGTGAAAATTGATGATGGTAATGATAATGATATTAACAAAAATGATGATGGTGATGATAAAAGCCATTATGATAATAATTACAGACTGTTATTGAAACATTTGATGTGACAGTATTAATGGTAGAGATACCTATGATGATTGTAATGATAACGATAGTAATAACATTAATTATGATAACAAATATGATATATACACTTCTGATAAAAGAAATAATAAGGGTGATATCAATTATTATGATACTAATGATAACAACAATAACAATGAGAATATATAATCCTAGGCCCCATGCCTAAAAAAAAAAAAAAAAAAAAAAAATATATATATATATATATATATATATATATATATATATATATATATATGTATATATAGGTATATATATAGGTATAATTATAAAGTTTTATATATCTTTAGATATATATAAGATCAATCTATTGTGTAAGAGTTCATCTTATATTTTGTTATATGTGTGGAGTGTACGTATGTATCGTATGTTATAAAGGGTGTGGGGAAGGGGGGGGGTGGGGGGGTCTATCACAATTTTTTTTCTTTGAATGAACACCATTAAGAATGTTGCTACAAATATCCTCACTATCATAATCACGGCTACAATCCCATTTACAATCACACCTACATCGTCCTAGACCTGGTACCCTCCCCCCTCCCTCCCGCAACATACTTACCCTATTTTTATTTGTTTATTGTTTGTTTACGTAAACAATATCATGTTCTATGTGTGTTGATGGTCGATTTAATTTTCCTCAAATTGTTTGATTTTCTTTTTTTTCATATAAATTATCTTCAGGAGTGTCATTGCCGTATCTATCATCATTTGCATGATTTATCCTTTTCTAACGATTTAGCACAACAGTTCAATTTGTTTTCTCTCTCGCTCATACTCGTCTATTGCTCTTTCGGTGTGCTCTTCTCTTTTCTTGTCTAATTTTTTTTTCTAGTCACTCTGCAGCTCTAACTACTCGTTCTTTGGTCTCTTTCTTTCTTCTCTTTCTTTCTTCTTCTCTCTCGCCTTTGTCTCTCTCTCTCTCTTCTCATTTTTCACCTTTCAATTTTTTCCTCTCTCTCTCTCTCTGGCCTCCCTGGTCCTCTCTCCTATCTCTCATGCCGTCTCTCTCTCTCTTTTCTCTTTCTCTCTCTCTCTTTCTCTCTTGTCTCTCTGTCTCTCTTTCTCTCTTCTCTCTGCCTCTTCTCTCAATCTCGTCTTCTCCTATCTCTCTCTCCCTCTCTCTCCTCTCTGCTCTCTCATCTCTCCCAGTCTCTCTCCCTCCTTTCTCTCTGCCTCTCTCTCTCTCTCTCTCTCTCACGATTACCTTTCTCTCAACATCTAATCAACATACCATGTTTCATTTTCAGATATCTCGTTTCGAGTCCAAATGTGTCATAATCAACCCCCCCCCCCCCCCCACCCGCTACTCTCTCTCTCCACTCCCACTCCCCCACATCCCCCCACCTATATCCTTCCTCCTCCTCCTCCCTCATCCCATACCCATCCCCCCCTCCCTCCCTCAGTACCCTATCCGCCTTCCCTATCCTCCCTCCATACCCCATCATCCCCTACCCCCTCATCATCCTCATCATCACCCTATCCCTTTCCCCTCTATCCATTCTTCCTCTCATTTATCCTTCTCTCTCTCTCTCTCTCTCTTCTCTTTCCACGCTCGCTGCTCTAGCTCTACCAGCCTTTCGCTCATTGCTTCGAATTCGGTGTTCGAAATGTTTCATTTAGTGTGATTCAGGGCTCGTTTCTCATCTCCGGACGAGCTATAAACGTCGGCCGTATCTCGAGACGACGTGCTTCGGGGGTGTTCGAAACTCTCGAAGCACCATTGGAGTGCGAATTGTAAACTTGTGGAGTGCGAATTATCGGTTGGTAAATTCGATTGATGTGTTTGGTTCTTCTCTCTTCGATTTTCTCTCTTTGTTCTCCTTCCCTTTTTTCTGTTTCCCTTTCATTATTTTTCTTTCTCTCCATTTCTCCCC
>NW_028234441.1:15626000-15628500 GCF_977035675.1 Penaeus japonicus
TCTCAAAGTTCACTCTAATTCAGTGATTCTTAAGATTTTATTTGTTAGTGATTTACCTCTTCATTCATCCCGAAATTCTCGCAATCATGGGAAGGGGGGGGGGGGAGGAGATATTCATGGGGATTAAATCTTGGTATGATTTAAGGCCTTTAATGGTATGTGATAGGGTATGGGATATACTTTGGTTATACTATAAGAAGGAACTAATACTATTACGATTGTCGATTTCGCGAAGATATACACGTGCAACACACTATAACCACTTTACATATATTTCTTTACCGACTAAAGTATGCATTTATATGTGTCTCTCTCTCTCTCTCTCTCTTTCTCTCTTTCTATGTATGTGTGTGTGTGTGTGTGTCTGTGTGTGTATGAATATGTATATATATATTTTTCTTTTTCATGTTTCTTCTTTTTATATATTCTAAAAAATTGTCTCCTCCTCGAAAGAACTTTGTACTCTATAACCCAGAAATTTAGCCCGGTTATAACAAATATGTTTCTCCATTGATAGAGAAAAGAATAAGTTAAATAATTTGATACGTTCTTAAAGTACAAAGTAACTGGAATACTTGTTTCAGTCGGAAATCTAAATGCGCTATAGATTATTCCCCCAAAAGCCAAAGTTACAGGGAATTCAAGAATATTCCATTCAAGTGTAACACTTCTTGGCAATATACTTACAATATAGTTAGGAACCTCCCGAGGTTGGTTATTTTACCACCATATATTAAAATTGCACACACACACACACACACACACACACACACACACACACAAGCACACACACATACACACACACACACACACACACACAAACACATACACGTACACACACACACACACACACACACACACACACAAACACACACACACATTCACAAAAACATAAACACACATCATACCAAAGCTACCAAAACATCGACCACCCCGCACCACACTCACACACATCAACACACCATTCCCCACACACACAACATACAAAAAACACCCAACCAAACCAAAGCGAAGCCACAAAATGACGTCGAAATGCCACGATAGAGTATGACCCCAAAAAGTAAGGCGACGAAAATACCATCTCACACTAATGGGATAAATAATAATGTCGCTCATGCTCTCTCAATGACGCTATGAAAACGATGCACTGCAAACAATAAAGTAAAAGCAATAACAGCAACAGTAACAACAAAAGTAATAACACTAACAATGATGATGATGGTGATAACTATAATAATACTGATAATGATGATAATAATAAGGGTTAGTGATAACAATAGCAATGATATAAATAACCATAATATCAAAAAGTCAAGTAATGCAGTATAATGCTTACAAATAACAGGCAGAAATGAGAAGGAACGATAGAGACCCAGCAGATAATGAAACAAAGACCCCTTTAATGATGATGACAAGAATGATGATAAGAAGGATAATGATAATATCATGACTAACACTGTAATAAGAATAACACCATTAGTATCAAGGCCTAGATAGCAAAAAGAATTCACAAGCTATGCTCTGACCACGCTTAGGGCCGCTAAATGGATAAGATATGACAGTTATTGAGAATGCTGACAATCTTTTCATACTTAAGCAGCTAATCCCACATAATTCTTTTCTCGCTCTCGAGCATTAATGGAAAGATAGAAAATGAAATTTATTCTAAGACCTCTTCACCAAAAATAATGGAAAATCGTTCAGCCTTAGAAGCCACCAAAGTCATCCCTCTTATTTTTAATTATACCACAATCTCTTCTGCCCTAATAATTCCGAGAACGACGCACATCCACCTCTACCTATCTACTTTTCTTCATTATTTTGCGAGGAATTAAATCCGCATGCAGTCCGATCTGACATGACGATTTACTTCCTCTTTCTCTCACCATTCCTGTCATTTATGTTCGTGCTAACTGTCTAATCAGGAGCGTGACAGTTTATGCGGGGACTGATATTTAATTTTTCCTGCACGTGTTGCTAAATTCCTGCAGAGCAATGGCGCCCGCATTCCCATCCTGCCTTTCCTCCGTCTCTTGTCTTCGTATCTCCTCCGTTGGGCGCTGACAAGTGAATAATGAAGGACGTGAATACATCTAAGGCAGTAAATGAATTATTTCTCGTCCCCTCCGAGCATTATGAGAGCTACAAATAGTAGCAGCGATTGCGGGTTTTACAGATGTCACGCGTAACTTCGGCTTGTGGCACGCATCACAGTTATGAAAAATCTCTCTCTCATTTCTTTTCTTTTTTTTGGCGGGAAAGAGGTGACATGTGGCGGGAAGCGAGGCCAAAAATGGCGCCGTGAATAATTTTCTAGCCTATTTATATTAGTTTCTACCACTGTCTCGGAGAGTCATTAGATGGGGCAGAGTCATTTGTATAAGCAGACAGCGAAATATGAAATATGGTTATTATAATCAGCGAAAAGAGGCGGCGCGTAGCTCGCGTCGTGTCTTTTGAGAGTCATAGTGGGAGAACGTCTCGCTATTTTGTAATGTGA
>NW_028234441.1:15633500-15639666 GCF_977035675.1 Penaeus japonicus
AGGGAGTATGGGAGGGAGAGGGAGCGTGAGGGAGAGGGAGGGAGAAGGAGGGAGAGGGAAGGTGAGGAAGGGATGACTGAAGGGAGAGTGGAAGGTAGTGAGGGACGGAGAGAGAAGGAGGGAGTTAGAGATAAATCGATTGATAGATAGATAGATAGACAGAGACATTGAAAAATAGAAAAAAAAAAAATATATATATATATATATATATATATATATATATATATATATATATATATATATATATATATATATATATGTATGTATATGTAAGTATGTATATATATAACTATCTATCTATCTATCTATCTATCTATCTATCTATCTATCTATCTATCTATCTATATATATATATATATATATATATATATATATATATATATATATATATATACATATATATATGTGTGTGTGTGTGTGTGTGTATGTATGTATGTATACACACACACACATATATGCACATATTTACTGATAACTATAGATTGATAAAAATAGAAAAAACAAAATAAAATCTACGATTCCGCCCCCCTCCCCCTTTCCTGTTAATAATCGCAATGAAACAAAGGGGTCGAACGGACATCCACGATCTATTCCAAAAGGGGGGCGGCATCGATAATCAGACGTCGCCCCTCGTGTCATAATGCCCTCTCCCCATATCTCAAAAAAGAGGGGAAAACACACCTAAAAAAGGGGGAGAAAGGGGGGGAAATCTCCTCTTTACCCCCTACGTTAGCAATGGCGGCGAATGTCTCACCAGCAGAGGAAGAGGGGAGGGAGGGGAGGAGGAGAAGAGGGGAGGAAGGGGAGGAGGAGAAGAGGGGAGGAGGAGGAGAGGCAATCGAAGGATGGGGTGTGAGGGGAAGAGGGGGAGGGGAGGGGGGCACGGATGAGGAGGGAGGTGGGGCAGAGAGAGACAGACAGAGAGAGCGAGAGAGAGAAGAAGAGGAAGAGAGAGAAAATGAGAGAGAGAGAGAGAGAGAGAGTGAAAGAGAATGAGAGAGAGAGTGATAGAGAGAGACCGAAAGAGAAAAAGCAAGGAAAGCCTCTATTAAACTTTTTTTTTCTCGTAGGAAATGCGTGAAAAAAAGTCTTGGGCCCGTCTTGCAACCATATAAGGTGCAAAGCGAGTCCAAAGAACCATAAAGGAAAGATAAAAGGCCTTTTCAGAACCAATGGCCAAGGCAGAACACTACGGAACACTAAGGTCTATAGTATCTATATCCTTTGATACAGCCAGCAGAGCAGTCGCAGTTGACAGTACTGCTTTAGCCCGAATTATACTCTGTTATGTGGTATATAACTTTAGTATTTGTGTATACCAAACGACAACATTTTGCTTCTCTCTCTCTTTATGAATTTATCTTTCTTTATTTTTACTTCTTTCTCCCTTTCTCTCTTTTTTCTTGATTTACTTCTCTATCTCTCTTTTACTATTTCTTTCTCATATACTTCCCTTTCTTTCTGTCTCCTCTCTTCTCTCTCTCTCTCTCTCTCTCTCTCTCTCTTTCTTTCTTACTCACTCTCTTTCTCTCTCTCTCCTTCTCCCTCCTTCCCACCCTCTCTCTCTCAGCAACTCCCCATCTTTCTCTCTCCCAAACTCCCGGTCTTCCCCCCCACACCCACCCCCATCTCCAACCCCCACCCCAACCACCTCCCCTCCCACCCCTCCCACCTCACTCTCTTATCATCTATCATCATTGTCTATCTCTCTGTCTGCACTCTCTCATCCGCCACCCGTCTAAGCGGGAGGCCAACTCGGTAACACAGACAGGACGCCAATGGTACTGAGATGACCCGCCGAGCGCATCCTTTTTGCTTACGAATGCACCTGGGAACTTGATCAGTGGGTTGGTAGGGTGGGTGGAAGGTGGGTTGGTGGGTTGGGAGGGTTAGAGGGTGGTTGGAAGGGTTGGTGGGTTAGAGGGTGGGTGGGTGGGGGTTGGGGGTGGGTTGGTGAGGGGTGGCGGGGGTTAGAGGGTGAGGGGTGGGTGGGTGGGTTAGAGGGTGGTGGGTGAGGGGTGAGGGGTGGGGGTGGAGGGGGGTGAGGGTAGGGGGTAAAAATGCCGGGGGACGTATGAGTGATTGGGGTTAATATGGGTTCTTTGCTTGTGTGGTTGTGTTTGTTTGTGTGTGTTTGTGTATGTGTGTCTTTATCATTTTGCCCCCTCTCTCTAACCCCCCCCCCTCTCTCTATCTCACTCACACATACAAAGAAATAAATATGAATAAAATCACACAACAACAACAAAAACAACGAACGGAAAGCAACCTTCTTATGATTTTTTTATCATCAATAAAATGATTAATTATATCTCTTAACATCCTTATCTTCAAAGACATGACTATCGTTAACTATCATTACCTATAAATTCTCCTGCCGTTCACTCAATTCTTCATTATGACTACATCGAATGGATTGACAAATTTGCATGTGGTAGTGATAGTGATAACGGTAATGATAATGGTTATTGATATCATTATTATTGTTATCCTCATTAATGTTATCATCATTATCATCATTATCATTATTATCATTATCATCATTATTATAATTGTTGTTATGATTATTACTACTATCATTTTCATTATTATTATTATAATTATCGTTATCATTATTATTATTACCACTTCCATTTCAATATTATCATCACCAGTATTATCTTTGTTATCATCATTACCGGAATTATCTTTATCACCATTATTGTTATAATTGTTGCTATAACCATTTTTGTTGCCATCATTATTATCATTGTTTTCATTATCATCATTATCATTATGAAAGCTATCATTATCATTGTTATCATCATCATTATGTAAATTATCATTACCATTATCATCGTTATTATTAGTGTTACTATTATTACAATCATTATCAATGTTATCATTTATTATCATCATTATACTTGTTATCATCATTATCATTAGTATTATCTATAATATCATTATTTCATTATTATCATCCTTTTTATTTTCATTATTACCATTACTATTATTATTATTATCATTATTATTATTATTATTATTACTATCATCTTTACTATTATTCCTATTATACATTATCTATTACTACTTATCATTTCATTTCTCATTATCATTATTATCTATTTATTCATTTCATCATTACTATTGGGGTTATACTATCATACCCTCCCACTATTACATTTACTATTATTATTATTATTATCATTGTTGTTATTATGATCATTATTATTATTATTATCATTATTATCATGGTTATTATTGTCTTTATCATTATCATTATTAGCATTATACCTATTATCATCATCATTATATTTATTATTTTCATTATCATCATCATTATTGTTATCGTTGTTATCATCATTATTGTTAGCACTGCAATCATTTTTATTATCATAATCATTATCATCAGAGGTTCGACATAGGAAGGTAAGTTAAACATTATTATCGTCATGATTATCATTATCATCTTAGCATTCATTATCATTATCATTAATATTATCATTATCATTATTTTTTGTCATCAATATCAACATTATTATTATTATTATCATTATCATAATTACCATTATAGTTTCATTTTTAATTATCATTATCATCATTATTATCATTGTTATTATTATCATGGTTATTGCTATTATTATTATTACCATTATTATTATTATCAGAATCATCATCACCCTTATTATCATTGATGTTATTATCCCTATCATCATGGTCATTAGTAGTTTTCTTTTATTACTACCATCATTATCATCATCATTACTATCATTATCATTATCATTACTATAATTATTATGATAATACAAAAACAGACACACACACACACACATATAAGCAAACACACACACACACACAAACGCACACAATCACAAACGACCATTAGAACATAAATCCTCTTGTGTTCAATTGTTCTGTTCTCCCGACCTCCTAGTAGCAACAAGTGGGGGGAGGGGGGAGGGGAAGAGGGAGGTGGGGGGTTTGTTCTGTGCCATCACGAAGAGTCGTACGTGATCGTAGCGTCCGGTCGGTGGATGGAACAATATGGAGAGATTGCAAAGCACCGCAGGGTATCTATCATTTCCCCTCGTACCCCCCACCCCCTCATGCCCTCTCCTTCCCTTCCCTTCCCTTCCCCCCTTTCTCTTCTCTTCTCTCCCCTTTACCTATCTTCGCTTTTCACCTTCCCACCTCCAATATTCCATTCTACTTTATTTTGCCTTCCTTTTCCTTCTCTTTTTCTGTCTTCTCTTCCTTTCCTTTTCCTCCCTTTCCTTCCCCTACTTGTTCTTCTCGTTTTCCCCCACCTTCTTGCCGACTCCCCTCCCCCCCTTCTGTTATATATTTACATTCCATAACCTTCCTCCCTCTATTCTTTACCTTCCCCCCTCCCCTTCTCCCTTTCTCATCTCGTTCCCTCTCCCCTTTCCTCTCCTCTCCTTATCTCCCTGCCTTTCCTTCCCCTTCCCTTCCCTCTCCTCCTCTCCCCTTCTCTTTCCCTCGACCCTTTTCTCTTTCTTCCCCTTCTGTCTTCCCCTTCCCTTACCCTCTCCCTTTTTTCTTCCTTCCCCTTTCTCACTGTCCAACACGTCACCTACCCTTCCCCTCGACCGCCTCATCTCTTTCCCTTCCCCCCTTCTCTTGGTCCTCCCCTTCCTCCCGCTCCTACACCTTCTTTTCCCCTTATCTTCTTTTCTCTCTCTCTATTTCCCCTTCCTGTCAAGAGCATTTCAGGTGAATGCAAGTTCTCAAAAACAAGAACAACGATCTGAAAACGCAGTGAACAACACACCCCGACACATATGGCCTCTTTCGAGTTTTTTTCTGTAATTTCCCTTATATTAATTTTGTTCCCTTCCCCACTTCCCCTTCTTTCCTCTTCCCTTCCCCTCTTCCCCTTCTTTCCTCTTCCCTTCCCCTCTTCGCCTTCTTTCCTCTTCCCTTCCCCTCTTCCCTGCTCCCCAAACCATATTCTATTGCCCCCTCGATACCTCCCCCTCCCACCCCCTACCGCACCTCTCCCCCGACCCCATGACGGCACAGTCCTTAAAGAGATTCGGATGATTTCACGATGAGTTTCATCCCCAACGGACGAAAGATAATAACAATGAAAAGAAGAAAGGAAAGAGGTAAAGAGAAGAATAAAGATGGAAAAGACAAAAGGCGGTCTTTGCCAGGAGTGGGAATCGAAGAGGCGGAGGGGGGCGGGTGAGCAAGTGGGGGGCTGAGATATGAGACGGAGGGGGTTCGGCGCCCCCTACCTTTCTCTCCTTTATATGATCTCTCTCGCTCTTTATCTTCCTCTTATTCTTTCCTATATCCTCTTCAGCTCTCATCCCTTCTTCTCTTCACCCCCCTCTCCTCTGCCCCCCGCCCCCCTGCGTTCACCCCACTCTCCGTCTTCCTCCTCAGCACCTCCACCCCTGGCTGTACCCCTCGATCCCCCCCGCCCCCCCGCTCCGCACTCTCCTCCCCCTCTTCGTTTCCTACCCCCCATGCCTCTTGTCCCCCCTATCTCTCCTCCTCCCTCCCCGGTCTCTGTCCCCTCGCGCCATCCTCCAACCTTCACGCAATCCTCCCCGCATCACTTCTGCTCTTTCTCCCTCTCTCTCCATCTCCTTCCTCAGTCGCCTCCCTCCCAGCCTCCTTCCCTCCCTCCCCATCTCTCCTCCTCTCTTCATCTTAACCTGGCCCCTATTTTATCATCCCTTGTACAATCTCCCTGTTTCGTGAACAATTGCAGTGACTCCAAGGGTGCCAACAACGAACTCAAGTCGCCATCAACCGCTTGCTCTTGTCGACTGCCTGTCTTTCTCTCTCTCTCTCTCTAGCTCGCGCTGTCTCTCTCTCTTTCTCTCTGTCTGTCTGTCTCTCTCTCTCTCTATCTTTCTCTCTTTTTAGCTCTTATTCTCTGCCTCTCTCTCTCTCTCTCTCTCTCTCTCTCTCTCTCTCTCTCTCTCTCTCTCTCTCTCTCTCACTTTCTCTTTTCCTCTCTCTCTCTTTCTCTTCACATCTCACTGTTACTTCTGTCATCTCATCTCCTCATACTTTGCCCTCATACCTTCCCTCCCCCCCCCCTCTCTCTCATTTTCTTTCCCTCATTCTTTACTCCTCTCCGTCATATCTCTTTAGATCTTCTCCCCCCCCCCCCCCCTCCTCATCTCTCTCTCATTCCTTTCCCCTCATT
>NW_028234441.1:15639766-15642266 GCF_977035675.1 Penaeus japonicus
TCTCTCTCTCTCTCTCTCTCTCTCTCTCTCTCTCTCTCTCTTTCTCTCTCTCTCTCTCTCTCTCTCTCTCTCTTTATCTCTTTCTCTCTCTCTCTCTTTCTCTCCCTCTCTTTCTCCCTCCCTCCCTCCCTTCCTTCTTTCCCATCCCCGTTTTTCTTTTTTCCTCTCATTCCCTCGCCGCGTTCTTCTCACCTCCCGCTTTCGCTCAGCCTCAGGCGGATGCTGTCAAAGGCGGGAGGAGGGGAGAGAGGGGAGGGGAGAGAGGGGGAGAGGGGAGAGGGGGGGGGGAGGAAATGGGGACATGTCAAAGCACACCCAATTACTGGCTGCCGATCGTTTTTTGTGGAAGAGAGAAAGAGGAGAGGGGGGGAGGGGAGGGAAGGGAAGGTTGAAAGAGGGGAAAAAGAGGGATGGGGAAAGTTAGGATAGATGGAGAGGGGCGGGGGGACGGAGAGGGGGGATTAGGGAGGGTGGGATGAGGAGGGATAGGGAGGGGACAGTATGAAAGTGGGAGGGAATGGGAGGGAGGAAAAATGGGCAGGGAGGAGAGGAAAGGTAGAGAAGGAGGGAAGGGGAGGAAGGGAAGGAGAGGAGAGGAAAGAGAGGGTAAAAGAAGAGGTGCGAATTCCCCGTAACGTTGATTTTTCCTTTTTTTTCTCTCTTTTTACCTTTTTTTCAGAAATTCGTTTTATATTCATTTACATTCGCTCGTTTTCATTCAGGAAAAATCTCAACGGTCGCAAATCTAACCTTTTTTTCTTTTTTCTTTTTTGTCCGAAAAAGCTAATCTAAAAAAAAACGGAAATTACAAGAACATTTAAAAGTATTTTATATCTGATTCAGTCATGACCAGAATGTGAGAGAAAGAGAGGAGAGAGAAGAGAGAGAGGAGAGAGAGAGGAGAGAGAGAGAGAGAGAGAGAGAGAGAGAGAGAGAGAGAGAGAGAGAGAGAGAGAGAGAGAGAGAGAGAGAGAGAGAGAGAGAGAGAGAGAGAGAGAGAGAGCGAAAGAAAAAATAAAAGAAAGAGAGAAAAAAAAGTTTGCATAGGCAAAAACTATATCCACGTAAGCTGTTTCGATCCAAATTTGATATCAAAGAAATTAGTCCTTATTACGATTTAAACTTTTCAATCGTTATTCACGTTCAAATGTTCAGATGGTTACGAATAACCGTGAATACGATAATGAAAAACGGCCCTTTATACACGCCCATGTTTTTCGAATGTTTCTTGACCGAGGGTGCGGGGCAAAAAGAGGAGAGAGGGGGAGGGGAGGGGAGGGGGAGGGGAAGGAAGTTGTGGGGGGAGGGGTGGAAGGAAGTTGTGGGGAGAGGGGGAGGGTGTGAAGGGGCGGGAAGTTGTAGGGTGGGATGGGGGGGAGGGGGATGGGGGGGAGGCGACCGCGAGGGGGGGGGAAGGGAGTTGTGGAGGGGAGGGGGAAGGGAAGGGAGTTGTTGGGGGGGGAGGGGGCTGAAGGGAGAAAGGGTGGAGGAGGATAGAAGAAGGAAGGGATGGAGAGGGAGTGGGAGGGGAAAGGGAGGGGGAGGAGGAGGGGAAGGGGGAATTGAGGAAAGAGGGATGAAGCTGGGGAGAGAGAGAGGAGGATAGGGAGGGGACGGGAGGGGGAGGGGAAAGATAAAAGGGACAAGGGTGGATCCACGGGCGAGAGAGTATTAGAAAGGGTTATTTGGTTAGGGGGGGACAAACTAAACAAAACCTGGGAGGAAGTTGTTGGGAAAAAGGAGTGGAGAGGAGGGAAGGAGAGAAGAAGGAAAGGAAGAGGGAGTGGAAGGGAAAAAGTAGGGAGGGGGAAAAGAAAGAAAAGGGAGAGGGAGAGGGTGAGTGAAGGGCAAAGTAGGGAGGGGGAAAAGAAAGAAAAGGGAGAGGGAGAGAGAAAAGTCTGGGGGAATAGAGATAACAGGGGAGAGGGAAAAAGAGGTAGAGAGGGAGGGGACAAAAAGAACGAAAGTCATTAGAGTGGGAGAGGGCGAAGGAAGGAGGAAGAGCAAAGGAAAGAAAAAGAGAGTAGAGGAGTAAGCGGAGAAAGAGGAAGGGTAAGTGGGAGAGAGAAAAAGGAGAAAGGGGGAGAGCGAAGGAGAGAGGAAAGGAAGTTGAAAAGAAGAAGAGGAAAGATAGGACGGAGACGGGAAGGGCGAGGGAAAGAGGAAAGGAGGGGGGAGGGTGGAAAAGGAGAGGGGGGGGAGTGAAAGAAGGGAGGGGAGGAGAGGGGAGGGAGGGGAAGGGGGAGGAAATGTCATTAAGGATTTCTATCAGCTTAAACTCGGTTCCTTTTAGATCCGATTATGTTTACTGGTCGCGAAAGCGTGCTGAAATCCCTCCTCATTTACGGTAGTGCGTTTAGATATACAAATTAATTCGTAGAGTTTAGGTGATATTTACATGTGCGTGTGTGCGTGTGTGCGTGCGAGTATGTGTGTGTGTGTGTGTGTGTGTGTGTGTGTGTGTGTGTGAGAGTGATTGAGGAGAGCGTGTGGAGTGTGT
>NW_028234441.1:15649766-15651910 GCF_977035675.1 Penaeus japonicus
TGTTATAATAACAAACATCACATAAATAAATTACCTTTGACTGGCAGGTGTGCGCCGTTGAGATGTTGTTGCATACTGTTGCACGGTTGCAAGAGCGCTTCTGGATGCTCACTGATCGTGTTTTCATCATGAGTTATAATTATTTTGAGAAGTTTATTCCTTTGTTTGTCCTTTTTTCTTGTTGTTTATAGGAAGGTTTGAATTCGAGTCCTTTCTTCGAGAAGTTTCTTGCGGGTCGTCGGGGGCGCGTTTCGGTCCAAGATGGTGACCGAGGAGGAGGGCGTGCGGTCTGTGATTTTTTGTTTTTTGTTTTTCTTTGCTGTTGTTTTGGGGTGTTGTTTTGCTCTTGTTGTTGTTGTTGTATTTTCTTTGTTTTTTTGTTATTTTTTGGAGGGGTTTGTTTTTTTTTTGACTCGAGTTTTTGCACATTTTCTGCACTTGTTTTCACTTTCGGCGGTTCGTCCTCCGCTCTGTGCCTGCCTTCCCCTCCCTCCCTCCCTCCCTCCCTCCCTCTATCCCTCCCCCCTCGTCTCCGCGCCCAGCTCCACCTCCTCCCTCCCTCCCTCCGTCCCTCCGTCCCCCTCCCTCCGTCCCTCCCTCGCGTCCCTCGCGCACTCGCCCTCCCTCGCCGCGGTTCTCGGTTCTCCGGTCGGCGTGAGGAGGGCTGCTCGCCGTCACTCCGTCAGCGTTACACTGAGGGAGCCGAGGCGCCGTCGAGCGCTGGGAGGCGAGGGGCGAGAGGGAGAGCGAGCGAGAGGAGGGCCTGAGCGTCCTCCCCCGCGAGGCCACGACGGCGACGCTGCGGGGGTATCCCAGGGCGCCTCCAGCCCCCGCGGGACCCACCTGGCGCCGGCCTGAGCCTCCGCCCCTCCGCGCTGCCATCCCCCCCACCCCCGCCCACGCCGCCCCCTGCAGGTCGCCGCGCCGTCCTGCAGCCTCAACATTCCCGCCCTTCATTAGCGCCCGGGGAAGGCGCGGCGCGAGGGCGCGACAAGCGGCGGAAACCATCAATTAGCTCCGTCGACGCGCGCGCCGCAGGACTCTGCCTGCACACAAGCGCTTGCACGGCCGCTCGCGCACCCTCACGCACGGACACGAACGCACATCAGCCAAGTACGTACTTTGCAAGATCAAGTTACACAAATATACACTCACGCACACACACACACACACACGGCCACACATATTGCCCCCCACGTATCTCTTACTCCTACCCCATGCCCCCAGCCACGGGGATATCCTGTCCGGTAGCAGGATGTCCGGATGAGCGGTTAATCCGTGAAGATCCGGCGATGAGCTTGCGAACTAACGACCCCCTTCCCTCCCCCCCTCCCCCCCTACTGTCAGTCCTTGAACCTCCTTCCCTCCATCTCGACTCCCTCCAATCTTCAGCTTCCTCCCCTTCCCTCCTTCCCCCTCCATTTCCCTCCTCAAGCTCCCCTCCCCTTCCCCCTCTCCTTCCCCCTTCCTCCCTTCCCCCTCCTCCCTTCCCCTTCCTCCCTTCCCCACTCCTTCCTCTCTCCCTTCCCCTTCCTCCCTTCCCCCTCCCTCCTCCCTACCTTCCCCCTCTCCTTCCCACTTCCTCCCTTCCCCCTTCCTCCTCTCTCCCTTCCCCCTTCCTCCCTTCCCCCTTCCTCCCTTCCCCCTCCCACCTCTCTCCCTTCCCCCTCCCCTTCCATTCCCTCCTCCCTCCCCTCCCCCTCGCACTCACTCCACCCCCGCTGATCAGACACATAAAAAAAATAAAAAAAGAAAGAAAAGGATTAAAGTTTTCAAGATGGAAAAAAATGAAGGGGATTGGGGAAGGAGGGTGAGGTGAGTAGAGAGTGAAGGGGCTGGGAGAGGGCGGGCTGTAGAGAGGTGGGAGTGAGAAAAAACAAAAATTGTGCGTGATTATCAACGTTCATGTGAGCTTCATCATTTGTGACAGTCTGAAAATTGCTCTTGTAGGTTTTATTACCTCTTTCTCTTTATTTTTTTTCTCTCTCTTTCTCTCTCTATCTCTCTCTATCTCTCTCTCTCTCTCTCTCTCTTTTTCTCTCAAGTCAGAAAAGAAAAAAGGGGAAAAATATGATACATATGAGAAAATTTAAAACAAAATTAAAACCACAAAAATGGGTAACATTTAAAAAAAGTGGTACTTT
>NW_028234441.1:15652010-15664510 GCF_977035675.1 Penaeus japonicus
TTTGTAAGTTTCGTCTATTTTGATTATACTTCGTGTTTTATTCTGTTTCTTTTTCTTTTTATCTCTATTTATTTATCTCTAAATTTATCCATCTATCCATTTATCTATCTATCTATTCCTTCTCATCTCATTCTACTCATTCATCTATCTATCACTCGCCTCTATCTCCTCTTCCCCTCTCTCTACCCCAGCTCCCTCTTCCTCATTCTCTCTGTCTCCCCTTCTTTCCCTTTCTTTCCCCTTCTTTCCCCTTCTTTCCCCTTCTTTCCCCTCCCCCCTCCGCCTTGTGATGATTTTCCCTCACATCAGTATTAGATATTATTTGCATATGAATGTTTTGCTATCATATGTATATATATATGTATGTATACATATATATATGTATATATGTATATATATATGTATATATATATATATATATATATATATATTTATATATATTTATATACATATATATATATAATATATGATATATATATATATATATATATATATATATATATATTATATATATATATGTGCATATATATATATAATATATATATATATATATATATATAAATATATATAATATATATATATGCACATATATATATATATATATATATATATATAATATATATATATATATATATATATATAATATATATATAATATATATGTATATGTGTGTGTATGTGAGTGTGTGTGTACATATGTATGTATGTATGTATATATATGTGTATATATATATATATATATATATATAGAGAGAGAGAGAGAGAGAGAGAGAGAGAGAGAGAGAGAGAGAGAGAGAGAGAGAGAGAGAGAGAGAGAGAGAGAGAGAGAGATGTATTGCATAAAAAAGTTTCCTTAATAAGAGATATAATATTTTTATTTATAATTTATCTATTAAGAATATATCTAATATGTAACTTATTGATTGTGCTTTGATGTCGATGTGTGGAACCTATGCTTTCACATCTCTTCATGAAATTTGAATAATATATCATAACACGATCTACTCTTCAATCTGTGTGATAAGATCTATCACAAATTACCTTATCATAACTTTATCAATGATTAAACTTATCATCATTTCATTCATTCGGACAAAAAATAGATAAAGTAACATTGTATAAATGATGAAGACAAACAGTAACATAGTAAAACCAAATACATGAAATAATAAACACTGGTTTATTAGGAACAATTATGAACACGTTTACGAATGAAAAGAGAAAGAGAGGGAGACAGAGGAAAATGGAATGAGAGGAAGGGAGAAAGACATTTGGATGAGGAAGGAGTGTGAAAGAGAAATGGAAGAGGGTGGGAGGCCGGTAGATAGAGAGAGAGGTTAATAGATAAGGAGCGAGGGTAGTAGCTACAGAGGGCGGAAAGTAGATAGAAAGGGAGATAAAAAAAAATATAAGAAGATATACGGACTAATATACAAGGAGAAAGAAAGAGATAGACAAACAAAGAGAGACAGAGAGAGAGAGAGAGAAAGAGAGAGAGAGGGAGAGAAAGAGAGAGAGAAGCAGATGAAAATATCTCCTTTGTCAGACCCGCGAACCTAGCTATCCCTGCAAGTGGACCTTTTTTGCTTCCCCCCGCTGTTGAAACATGGTGCTAGAGTGAAGGAGTGACAAAATGGAGTCTTTCCCTCCCTCCCTACCCTCCCCACCCTCCCTCCTCCCTTCCCCATAACCCATCCTTCCCTTTTGTGCAACAGGACTCGTGAAGAAAATAAGGCACCAAATTACCCTCTCCTTCATATACTCTTGCCGTCTTCTTCCTCCCCTTTCTCCTTTTTTCCATCTTCTTCTCTCGTCCCAACTGGCACTTCTCAGGCACTGCCCAATCTCCAGGACCCCCCCACCCCCACCCCACCCCCAGTGGCGTGACAATGAGACATGGCGTATCTTTGTCCACGAGGAAAATGTGAACTGGCAGGAAAAAAACTCATTCCTCGAGGCGCTAACATGTGTGGGAAATGTGTAGATTGTGTAGAAGAGGACGAATGTGTTAATTGTGTGGATGGGAGGGGAGTGTGTAAAGTGTGTGGAACGAGGAGAATAGGTGAATTGCGCGCGTGTCTGTGGGTTTGTTTGGTTGTGTGTGTGTGTGTGTGTGTTTATTTATCTATTCATTAGAAAACTGGATTTAAGAGACTGTAAATTGTGGAAGAAGGAATCAACGTACAAACTGAGTAAGCCGAAAAAAAGACAACCAATGCAACCGTGATCAACAATATTTTTATTAAATTAAATTGCACATTGTCAGACTAGTAATAAAATACACCTGTTGCATGTCTTGAAATTCAGTAAATTGTTTCAGGTTCGTGTAAATCAAGGTTATAATCCTACTTTCTGGTAAACTTTTACACATTTATATGGATCTCTCTCTCTCTCTCTCTCTCTCTCTCTCTCTCTCACACACACACACACACACACACACACACACTCACTCACTCACTCTCTTTCTCTCTATCTATCTATCTATCTATCTCCTTCCTCGCCCTTCTTCCCTCACCTTCCACCTCTGCTTCCCTCTTTTCTCTACCTCCCTCCTTCTTTAAACTCCCTCTCCTTCCTCTTCTTTGCTAAATCTAATAGACCCTCAATAGTTTTTTAAGCATCACCAAATAGTTCACTATAACTGCGTCCTCCCATTCCACCTGAGGACACCATGAAGGATCTCCACTCGGACACGTGTCCTAAAAACGAGCGCCCTCACCTCCCGCTGTCCCGTTTAGAGCCAGCTGTTCCCTCGTATAGGCTATGACGATCTCTCCTGTTGGCCACATGACTGTATCCGTCGCTCATGACGTCTATCCCTCCCGTGATGTATAACGTAGCCATTCTGTAACAAAATCCAGTTAATCAATTAGAAATGAGTGGAGCACGTGCTGTGGGCAACCCCGGGAGGCAACCGACTCCCGCCGAGAAGAACCGAGCGCGGCTGACCCGAGTTTCCGCGAGCCGCCACCAGGGGGCCAGTACCCCCGTCGAGCCGCCATATTGGACCGCCAAGTGCCCAGGGGACTTATAACGATTGACCGGGCCATTTTCAAGTATTTACAATAGGGATAAACAGATTATCGATATGTAGTTGGAATAAGGGAGTCATTCATTCTATTTTCGATCATTTTCCAGCTAAATGCCAAGGTCTGGTATGCGAGAAATTCAGTTGATTAATAATTCATTTTCAGAATCCCTCCGCTTCTAGAGGAGACCGACGAGGCACTAAATATCAAAACAGGAAATAGCTTGTGTAATTAGTCATCTACGTTAGATCATTTTTCATCTTAAAATTTTTTTTTAACGAAATGGGTAACATTTTGTAGTTCCCAGCATGATGACCAATTAAAGAATTGTGAAAAAAAAAACTTGTAGTATATTTCAAGAATGTAATACAAATACTGTTCATTAGGAGGAAAGTTGAAGAGGAAAGTCAATTTTGATAATCTAAGTATATCAGAAATATCAAACTATAAATCACTGATAAAACGTAACGGACACATTGAATGAATACACGTACACACCATCAATTACTACCTATCCTTCTTCAATAAGATAAACATCGCGATTATCGTTACTGTCACCATTATCAGATCAATTTTCATCATTATCACCATCATCTACATCGCTAAGTGCATTTTCATTACCAATACCAATATGAACCGTAATGTTCGTGGCATTATCAATGAGGTCCTTACAGCTGTGACCATAAGTGATTCGTCATTATCGTTATCTTCAAAATTATCTGCATGTATCAGCTATCAGTCATTATTGGGTTTGTTGAATAAATTGATGAGTATTATTTTTTCTTTCAACTGTTTGGGTATTTATTTATTCGTATTACTTTATGCGTATCTATTGATTAGGATTTCAGCGACAAAGATGTTTCAGACTTTCTCTCTCTCTCTATCTCTGTCTATCTATCTATCTATCTCTCTCTCTCCATCTCTCTGTCTCTTTATCTCACTCTCTCTCTTAGTCTATCTCTCTCCCTCTATCCATCTATCTATCTATTTATCTATCACTATTTCTCTCTCTATCTATCCATCTATCTATCTCTTTCTCGTCTCTCTCTCTCTCTCTATCTATCTATCTATCCATCTATCTATCTCTTTCTCGTCTCTCTCTATCTCTCTCTCTCTCTTTCTCTCTCTCTCTCTCTCTCTCTCTCTCTCTCTCTCTCTCTCTCTCTCTCCCTCTCTCTCTCTCTCTCTCTCTCTCTCTCTCTCTCCTCTCTCTCTCTCTCTCTCTCTCTCTCTCTCTCTCTCTCTCTCTCTCTCTCTCTCTCTTTCTCTCTCTCTCTCTCACTCACTCTCTCTCCCCCCATCTTTCCCTCTGCCATTTCGCAAGCTTGACTAGTTCGCTTCATCTGAAATGTACAATAAATTTTCATGTCACTCGCAGAAGCTTGTTCGACCCGCGTGTTCAGTGGCATGTGTTTGAAGTGATTGTTCTCGGGTTTTGCTTTCATCTTCTTTTGTTTGTTTTTTTGTTTTTGTTTTGTTTGTTTGTCTTTGTGGTCCTTTGGTTGTTGGTGTTTTTGGGGGGTTTATTGTTTTGTTTTGTTGTTGCTTCGTGTTCTTGTTCTTATGTTGTTGTTTTTTTGTTGTTTTCTTTCTTTTCTTTTTTTAGTTGCTCTTGTCTTTGTTTTCTTTGATTTTCTCTTTCGTTTTTTTTTGTTTGTTTGTTTACTTTTTAAATTTTGTCTGTTTTGATTATCCTTCGTGTTTTATTCTGTTTCTTTTTCTTTTTATCTCTATTTATTTATCTCTAAATTTGTCCATCTATCCATTTATCTATCTATCTATTCCTTCTCATCTCATTCTACTCATTCATCTATTTATCACTCGCCTCTATCTTCTCTTCCCCTCTCTCTGCCCCTCCTCCCCCCGCTCCCTCTTCCTCATTCTCTCTGTCTGCCTTTCTTTCCCCTTCTTTCCCCTCCCCCCACCGCCTTGTGATGATTTTCCCTCACATTACGCCTCGTCAGTGTTTGTCAAAGGGGCGCACTTCATAAACAGAATATCAAGCTCTCTTCCCATCACAATTGCCTCTTTTCCCCTCTCCGCCCCTCCCCTTTCGCTCCTTCCCACCATCCATCTCTGTCTCTCTCTTTCTCTCTCTTTCCCTTTTGCTCGCTCCCGCGCTCTCTCTCTTTCTTTCTCTCTCTCTCTATCTTTCTTTCGTTCTCTCTCTCTCTCTTTCTCTCTTTCTCTCTCTCTCTCTCTCTCTCTCTCTCTCTCTCTCTCTCTCTCTCTCTCTCTCTCTCTCTCTCTCTCTCTCTCTCTCTCTCTCTCTCTCTCTCCCTCTTTCTTTCCCCTTTTCTCCACGGTAAGTATGGTAAAAAATAATATGAAACATCGTTTCTTTCTCTCTCTTTATCTGCAGTTCCATCTCCTCTCTCTCCTCCTTTTTGCCAAATGACTTCCATGAATCTGATACTCGAACTTGTACTACCTAACCTCCATCTTCGAACAATCTGGAAGCCATGCCATCACGCCAGTAGAAAGTAGCGAGTCTCGTAGAATATTTATAAAGGCGCGAGTCGGGTCAAGGTCCCCCGTATATTTCCCGCCAAATGACTTCACACAAAGGCGGCTTATCGATTGCTCTCGCCGGGACTCAATGACGCGGAGCTAAAAGAAAACGGGGACGGAGCGGAAAACGGAAGTCGGCAACGTGGGTCGTAGGCCAACGGTTGCCACCTAGGGCGTGCCACTTTTGATTGATATTTCGTCCTTCCTTTCATTCGTATTTGCGTTATTTCTTTACTATTGGGAGACTATTTTTTTTCTTAAATATGACTAGACAAATAAATGATACAATTGAAAAAACTAAATAGCAAATTCAAATGAAACTGAGACATTCCCACATCCAAAAAGCGAGCCCCAAAACTATCAAAAGCTCTACACCCCAAAGACAAACGCGCGAGGGGCGTCGGCCGCGCGCCCTCCGGAAGCACCAAACGGCCTGTCTTGTGGCCTCTGGTGTGAAAGCACTTCGGAGGGACAGAGATAATGGCGTGCCGATGAGAATTATGGGTATCAACACCGGAATAAATGGAGGGTCGTGGATGATGTGCTGTTGGTCACGGCTTTGGCTAGTGAAAGAGAGTTTAATTGTGTTTCGTTTGCGATTGGGGAGGTTTTCAAAGGTATTTGGGGCATTTTGATTTCAAAATTATATATTTATTGTTGTTGTTGTTGTTGTGTGTGTATGTTTTGTTTGTTTGGTTGTTTTGTTTTTTGTTACCTCCGACCTATCATAGATTTGTTAGTAACTAGTAATAATCAGCCATGTATTTGTTTTTCTACGTTGTTTTTCTCTTCATTTTCACGTTCTACTCTTTTCAGACTTATTATCCTTATCTTTCCTATCCATCCATCCATTCGATCTTCCTTTCCCTCTACTTTCCCCTTGAAAACCCTCCCTTTACCTAAACCCATCCCTTTCCCCTTGAACATCTTGGAAATACTTCTCCCCCTCCCATCTCACCCCTACCCTTCCCCTCATCTCACCCCTCCCCTTCCCCCCGCATCTCACACCTTCCCTCCCTCCCCTCATTTCACCCCTACCCTTCCCTTTCATCTCACCCCTAACCCCTTCCCCTCATCTCCCTCCTACCATTCCCCCCTCATCTCACCCCTACCCTTCCCCCTCCATCTCACCCCCTACCCTTCCCTCCTCACCCCCCCCCCCAACCAATCCGTAAACTTCTGTTAGAGATAAAGGAAGACTGAAACCCCCTCCCCCTCCCCCTCCCCCTACCCACCCCTCCCATTCATGTAGAGGGATCCCACAGACAGCCAGACAAAGGGAGGGGTTAGGGAGTAGGGGAGGATGGGGGGGGGAGAGGGGTAAGGGAGGGGGGAAGGGGACATGGGGGAGTTAGAGGTTTATTCTAATGCACTTAATGAGGTTCGGATCTTAATCAAATTGACTCAATCAATAACGGGAGGTCCGATGGCTCCCTTTGGTGTCGTTGGCGGGGGGTGGGGGGAGGAGGGTAGGGAGGTGGGGGTGGCCGTGAGAAGGGAGATGGAAGATGTTGGGTGGGAAGAGGAGGAGAAGACAGGGTGGGGGGGGGGAGAGGAAGAGGCGGAGAGGAGGAGAAGGAATAGGAAGAATGGAGAAACGGGAGGAAAAAGGAAAGACGGAGAAAAGGGGGAGAAAGAGGAGGAGAAGAAAAGAGAGTGATGAAGAAAGAGGAGGAAGAGGTAGAGGGACGAGGAGGAGTGATGGGGAGTCGAGAAGAAGAAGAGAAGGAGAGGGAATAATGGATAAACGGGAGGAAAAGGAAAGATGGATAAGCTAGGGAAGGAGGAGGAAAAGAAGAGGAGGGATGGGGAGATAAGAGGAAGAGGAGGAGAAGAAACGTGGGAAGAGGAAGGATAGAGAAACGAGAGGAAGAGGAGAGAATGGGACGAGAAGGAGAAGAAAATGATACAGGAAGAGTAGGAGAAAAAGAAGGAAGAGGAAGATGAAATGAAGAAAGGAGGAGGAAAGACGAGAGGAAGAACAAGAGTGGAAAAAACAGATGAAGGTACGGGAAGAGGAGAAGAAAGAGGGGAAAGTACAGGAGAGGAAGAGGAAAGAGGAATGGAACGGATGATAGAGGAGGGAAAGAGGAAAGAGTGATAGAAGAAGAGGGGAAATGGGGGAGAAGAATGATGAAGGCGAGAAAGAAGGAAGGAAAAGGGGAGGAGGAAGGTAGAGGGGAAAGGGGAGGGAATAGGGATGATGATGACTACGAAGAAGAAAAAAAAAAGTTACTGGAAACGTCTTACAATGTACTTATATACGAACATTTACACAACAAACGATATCAAACGAAGAAAAAAAAATCGAAAAGGGAAGAGAGAAAAAAAAGCTAGACGTAATGAAGAAAACAAAAAAAAAGACTCAACAGAAGAAGTAAAACAAAACAAGAAATAAAAAAAGGAAACACAACAACAGCAAAAGGCAAAACCCAACGAAGGACAACGACAGGAAAAGGGGAGACAAGGGATGAAATTAGAAAGAGGAGGAAGGAAGACCATAAGAGGGTTGGAGAGGGTGGCGGGGAACAGAGGAAGAGAGGAGGGGAGGGGGAGGAGCAGGGAGGAAGGGGAGGGGGAGAAGAGGAGAGAAGAGAGGTCGAGCAGATGAAGAGAAAAGAGAAGAAAGAGCAGAAACAAGAGAGGAAGCGACGAAGGCAGGAGAAGCGAGCGAGAAGCAGGGAGGAGGGGGAGGGGGAGAAGGATATAGTTAGGGAGAGAGGAAGGGAACAGAGGAAGAATGGAGGGGGAGAAGGGGGACATAGTTAGGCAGAGAAAAAGGGAGGGAGAGGTAGAAGGGGAAAGGGGGGAGGAAGAGAGGAGGGGTAGGATGGGAAGGGAGGAGAGAGCAGAAGAGAGGAGTAATCGGAGAGAGAGGAATAGAGGAGGGGGAGGAGGAGGAGGAGGAAAGAGAAGAATAGCGGGGATACAGAGGAAGGGAGAGAGGAGGTGAGAAGGTAGCCCAGGAGAGAGCAAAGGGGGGAGAAAGACAGAAGGGGGGAAAGGAGGTGGAATAAGAGAGAGAGAAGGATTGGAGGAAGAGGAGGGGGAAGGGAAGGAAGTGAGGAGAAAAAGGAGGAGGAGGAGGAGCAGAGAGGAAGGGAAGAAACTGAGGATGAGGGGAGAAGGAGGAGGAGGAGGAGGAGAAAGGAAGGGAGGAAAGTGAGGAGAGGGAGAGGAGGAAGAAGAGAGAGAAGAAAGGAAAGAACTGAGGAGGTGAAGGGAGAGAAGGAAGAAAAAGAAATCCAGAAAGGGAGGGAAGTGAAGCAGAGGAAGAGGAGGAGGAGGAGGAGGGGGAAGGGGCGAGGAACCGAAGGGAGGGGAGGGAAGCATATCGAAAGACATGGCGAGAGTAGTGCCTTGTTACCGATTTCACACTTGCTCTTTGCGCGTATGTCCCCATATGTCGATACTCGTCTCGTATGTTGATCTATGGGTCGGCCTACAATGGGGGAGAAAGATGGGCTCGTTATGGGATGATGGGAAAAGTGTGATCGTGAGTAAACAGAGGAATATGGGTTGGCTCTAGAGAAGGAAATAGGCTAAAGATACTCCATATAGTGGTCTTTTATAGCCTTGGCGAAAGATACGAGGTAATGGTTTTGAAATGTGTTAGATGGACTGCTTAGATAGTTAGATTGGCGATCGTTTTATTGCAGATATTTTTCACATTTATCATAAACTTTTATTGATAAAAAGTGGTTAACGCATCTTATTACTATCAGTACTATCACATATCATCAGTGTTTTGTGAATGGTTCTCAATATAGATATGCTTTTGTATCAGAACTCTAGTATTATTTCTAAACTTTCAAATTAAAGATCCATTTCCGACAACCTGACCTGCAAAGCACTATGCAATATTCATAAGAATTGATAAATAATTTGGAGAAATCTCTTTAGATTATAGCCATGTCCTTGCAATAGAAAGCTTGTAGAGAACCGGATTACTTCATAAAGCATGCCATTTTTCGATGTTTATAGCTATATTAGTATAATACGGTCATGCATATGATTCTGATGAGCATATAGCATAACAATTGCATTTCTTGCATTGCGGAATTCTGTCTTCTCGTCCATACTTGTTATCACAATGCCACAATGAAATCAATTTAAAGCCACAGACCGATTCTGAAATAGGAATTTCTTACGTCATCAAACACTATCCTCACTACCACCCCCTCCCTCCTCCCCGCCCCCGCCCCTTCCCTGTTACATTGCACAAAATCTCGCCTTGCAAAACCTCTTTTAAGCTGTCGAAAGAAGCAAGCCGGTGTCGATTACCCCCTAGGCGCTCCCCGTGAAACTGTCTGGCGCCAGAACCTTGTGCTTGTCAGCCGTCTTGCTTCTCTCTCTCTCTCTCTCTCTCTCTCTCTCTCTCTCTCTCTCTCTCTCTCTCTCTCTCTCTCTCTCTCTCTCTCTCTCTCTCTCTCTCTCTCTCTCTCTCTCTCTCTCTCTCTCTCTCTCTCTCTCTCTCGTTCTCCCTTTCTCGCTCTCTCTCTCTCTCTCTCTCTTCTCTCTGTCTCTCTCTCACTCTCACTCTCCCACTCACTCTCTCCCACTCATTCATTCTCTCTCTCTCTCTCTCTCTCTCTCTCTCTCTCTCTCTCTCTCTCTCTCTCTCTCTCTCTCTCTCTCTCTCTCTCTCCTCCTCTCTCTCTCTCTCTCATCTCTCTCTCTCTCTCTTTCTCTCTCTCTCTTTCTCTCTCCTCTCCTCTCTCTCTCTCTCTCCCTTCTCTCTCTTTCCCCCTCTCTCTCTCTCTCTCTTCTCTCTCTCTCTCTCTCTCTCCCTTTCTCTCCTCTCTCTCTCTCTCCTCTCTCTCTCTCTCTCTCTCTCTCCCTCTCTCTCTCCTCTCTCCCTCCTCCTCTCTCTCCTCTCTCTCTCTCCTCTCTCTCTCCTCTCCCTCTCTCTCTCTCTCTCTCTCTCTCTCTCTCTCTCTCTCTCTCTCTCTCTCTCTCTCTCTCTCTCTCTCTCTCTCTCTCTCTCTCTCTCTCTCTCTCTCCTCCTCTCTCTCTCCTTTCTTCCCGTCCCTTTCCTGCTCTCGCCCTGCTTCCTCCTCCCCTCCTCCCCCTTTCCCCTTCTCCCTCCTTACCCTGCATCTCCCGGGAGTAATCAATGCAAATCGGTTGCCTCACTTGATTTATCATCATTTAACGCGGGTGATCACGACGAGAATTTAATAAAAGGGGTATTGAGGATAAGCCGCGGATCAAGGGCTGGCTGTCGCTGATTTTCGCGGTTGCCAGTTGTCGTGCGCGCAAGACGATCTTCTTCTGTTGTTGTTTTTTCTCTCTCTTTTATTATTATTATTCTCGTCGATTGAGTGCGAGTGGGAATTCTGTAGATTTTATTTTAACGACGATATGATTGTCGGTTTTCTTTCCGGAATAACTCTTCTTCCTCGGGACAAGACAATACTTTACCGCAAGAAAACAGCCTCAAACATATACATCCCCGCGAAAAAGGGGCGATCCATTGTGAGACGGGTGGGCCTTACGGAGCCGTTAAATAAGGTCGTCTTCAGCTTAACGTGATGGCGTGGGGCGTTTGCGAGTCCCTGGGAAAATAGGGATCCCAAATTGGCGACAGGACCATTGGGAATCCGGCCAGTGTTGTGATTTCATTACACTGCTTTATTAACTTTTAATCAAGCGCGGCCCGTCGCACATTACTCTTGGTTTTATCCAATACAAACAAGAGTTTTGACGTTTATTCTTCTGAATGGGAGGGGAGGAAGGGAGAGAGGGAGCGAAGGATTGTGGAGAAGGGGAGGGAAAGGGACAAAGGATGGAAATGGGAGGAATTTGGCGAAGGAGAATAGGATGAAATAGTATAGATCTGATGACGTGATAGTGTATAAAAGATGTATTATACACCATAAACAAGGGAATTTCTACACCATGAGTGAACATTAGAATAGGGGAATCAACCGACTTGGTAGCTATAAAACACATACAAAAATAATAGTAATAAGATGTGTGTGTCGTCTCCATTGCAATTAAGATCTAAGACAAATATGTTTCAATATACTTTTCGTCATATGTAGCCATTGTATAAGAATGTATCAAGGCGGATTGATCTATCTGTTGCATTCTGGATGTGCCCTAAATCTATGATATGAATAAGATAAGGATAAAGTTAAAGAGATGGAATATGGCAAGGAATGATAGACATGGAAGAAAATGAGATAACAAGAAAGTTAGATAGTTAAGGAAAGAAAAGAAAGAAGGAAGAGGACAAGGAAAGGGAAATCAATTGTGGAAAAGGCAAAGAGAAGAATAGGAAGAGAGATGAAGGTTGAATAAAAGTTTAAGAGGCAGTTATCTAGTCATAATCCTAGGAAAAAAAATGTTATAGATAAGTAGGAAGAGAGGAAAGGAAAACAAAAGAAAATGAAGAAGAAAAATTATCATTGACTGTTGCTTTTTCTACTTACATTATTTTTCTCTCTCGTTCGCTGTCTTCCTTTTAAACATTACGTTTCTGTGATCCTGTTCCCCTCTCGCGCTCTTAATCTCTTTCTCCCCTCCCACTGTATCCCCTCTCCCATTCACGCTTTCTCTTTCTCTTTCTCTCTTTCTTCTTTCTTTCTTACTATTTCTCTCTTTCTTTTTTCTTACTCTTCCTCTCTTTCTTTCTTTCTTACTTACTCTTACTCTTTCTCTTTCTCTTTCTCTTTCTCTCTTTCTTTTCTCTTTCTCTCTCTCTCTCTCTCTCTCTCTCTCTCTCTCTCTCTCTCTCTCTCTCTCTCTCTCTCTCTCTCTCTCTCTCTCTCTCTCTCTCTCTCTCTCTCTCTCTCTCTATCTATCTATCTCTCTCTCTCCTTTTATCTCTCTCTCTCTCTCTCTCTCTCTCTCTCTCTCTCTCTCTCTCTCTCTCTCTCTCTCTCTCTCTCTCTCTCTCTCTCTCTCTCTCTCTCTCTCTCTTACCCTCTTCCCTCTTCCCTCTCCCACCTATCAT
>NW_028234441.1:15672010-15677010 GCF_977035675.1 Penaeus japonicus
AGCTGACCATCTGGTTACCATGGCAACGGAAGACTCCCCGCTGTTTACTCTCCTTTGCTTCTTCCTCTCTGCACTTTTATGTGTTTCTTAATTCACTCGTTTGTTTATCTTTTTGTTTGTTCATTCATTCATTTATTCATTTATGCGTGCATTGATTTGTTTATCTATATATATATTTATATATTTATGTTTATATTTATACATATGTTCGTTTATTTACCTATTTATGCATTGTTTTCATTCATTCGTTTATTGGTTGATTTATCTATTAATTAATTCACTTATTTCCTCATTTATCTGTTTATCTATTAATTGCCTTTTCGCCGATGTGTGTGACGTCATTTCAGAGTTTTATATGAATGTGGTAGAGAAGAAATTAATAATGGTAGTGAAGGATAAGAAGAAGAAGAAGAAAAGGAAGGAGGAGATGAAGAAGGATAATAGGAATAATAATAAGAAGGAGGAGGAGGAGAAGAAGAAGAAGGAGAGAAAGAAGAAAAAGAGGAGGGGGAAAAAGAAGAAGGAGAAGAGGAAGAAGAAGGAGAAGAGGAAGAAGAAAAAAAGGAGAGAAATGATAATAATAGTAATAATAATAATAATAATAATAATAACAATAATAATAACAATAATGATAATGATAATAATGAGAGGAAGAAGTTCAAGTACAAGAAGGAGAATAATAAGAAAAAGAAGGAGAGAAAAAAAGTAGAATAAGAAGAAAAAGAAGGAGAGAAAAAAAAATTGAAGAAGAGGAAGAAGAAAAAGTTAAAAGAAGATGAAGAGAAAGAAGGAGAAGAAAAGGAAGAGGAAAAAGAGGAAATAAAGGACAAAGAAAAAGAAGAGTGAGAAAGAGTGGAAGAATTAGAAAAAAAAATAATTATAAAGAATAGGAAAATAATAAGAAGAGAAAGGAGACGAAAGATTTTAAAAAAATAAAAACAGATAAAAAGAAGGTCGAAGAAAAACAATAAGTAAGATAAGAAAAGAGAAAGGATAGAAATAATAAAAGAAGGGGAATAAAAAATAAGAAAAGAAGGGGAATAAAAAATAAGAAAAGAAGGGGAATAAAATATAAGAAAAGTGAAATAAAAATAAAAAGGAGAAGAAAAAGGCAATACAAAAAAAGCAGTAGAGGACGAAGGGAAAAGAATTAGGAGATGAAGAAAAAAGAGAAGAAAAGGGAGAATAAAAAGACTAAAAATAATAATAAAATAAAAATAAAATAATAAAAAGAAAAAGAAATAGGGGAGGCAGAGGAAGAAAAAGGGAAAAAAAGGGGGAAGATGATAACGATAATTAAGAAGACGAAATAAAACAAGACGAAAAGGAAAAAAAGAAAAACGTAATAAAGAAACAAAAAGATTAAGAAGACGAAGAAAGAGAAAGAAACAAAAGAAGCATGGCCGAAAAGAAAAGAAAAAAACGGTAGATTTCGGACCAAATTACATCGAAAACAGGTGATAAAAACGATAATAAGTATAATAATATGATGAAGACCGGAAGGAAAGGAAAAGAGAAGAGACTGAGAAAAGGAATAGCGAAAATAGACGAAGAGAACAGAAGATAATGATAAAGACTGCAATAGGTGAGAAAGATAATGAGGTAATTAGCAACACATTAGTAGCAACGATTAAAGTGCTATTATTGTCATCTCTGACGTCATAATTGAAATAGTTATGGAATTGCCGACTGTTCTTACAAGTGCATTCAGTGTTTATGTGTTTATATAGATTAATATTTACATATACATACATGTTTATGTATATTCATACACACATATATGGATATACATATATTTATGTGTCTGTCTGTGTGTGTGTGTGTGTGTGTATGTGTATGTTTATATATATGTATGTGTGTATATATACATATATATATATATATATATATATATATATATATATATATATATATATATATTATTATTATTATTATTATTATTATTATTATTATTATTGTTATAATTATCATTATCAATATTGATATTGTCATTAACATCACTGCATCATTAACATTATTATTACTGTCATCATCATTATAAGTACATTTGTCATCAGTATCGTTAATTTTATGACCCTTTCATTATTGTAGTTATCAATATCCGCACTGCATCTGCATCATTTACTACTGATAATTAATTACCATGCCATAATCTTCCTTACATCAGCATTGTCAGTTCTATCATTAATGTCACCAATATAATTATTTTCAAAGTTGCATCATTAGTTATATTGGTATTATCATTATCATCTTTATTGTCATTTTCATAATTATCATCATCACTATCATATTTTTTCTCTATTGTTGTTATAATCATTGGACATTTCTTTTTAACACTATTGTTATCATCTCAATTGCCGTTATTAGCATCATTATTATCATTATAATTGTTGATGTTGTTATCGTTATCATCTTTATCATTATCTTATCTGTCATGATTACTGTTGGCAGTAATAGAATGTTATCATTACTGTCATCATCATCATTATTATCCTCATCATATTACATTGTTAATGTCACCATTAAAAGTATCACCATAACTACCATATCAATAGTATGAAGTGAGAGATATGAACACAAGTTTAAGAATCACAATGTCAGTTTATCAAAACAGAAAAAGAAAAAGAATGAGAAAACAACTTAAAAACTAAGATTTGACAGTGGAGTGGAACAGAAAACGGTTAATTTTCGAATAAAAAGATAAATACTAATTCCCTTCTTCAAACTTTTTTTTATTTACCGGTCCGTGTGAGTGTCATTTGATAGGAAATCGCTTTTGTTAATCTCCTTTCAGTTTATTCCCACGCATCACAGGTCGCACAAGAGGTCATTTAGACTCTCTGACCTGGCTCGGCATCACTGACCTATTATGTTCACGGAGAAAAGCTTTAGAACTCTTGTTTCTTAATTTGTTTCGGATGAGGTCAGACGATTGGGTCTTTTGTTAGGTCAGAAATGGAGGAAGACTGGAAGAAAGACTCCCATCTTGTAGTGCTTTGATTCAGCTTGAGTGAGGTCGAAGTCAGGTCGTGACCTTTAGGCGAAGAGGAAGGTGTGTTTGCATCACCTATTTAGAGAATATGATGGGGATGAAAAAAATATATATTCTATGGCATCAGAATATCATAAACTGCATTTACTAGATCACTAGATATACAGTATATTTTAATATTCCCTACAGCCTGTTTCGTCATGAACACAGGAAACCCACATCAGAAACACGAAACCGAAGTCTAAGCTCACGGCAAGAAACCGAACAAAAATCACAGGATGCGCGTATGGGCGCGTGTCAGCGAATCCTTGACTTATGAATCACCTGTGAAAGGCGGCCGAAACCTCTTCACTTCTCACGCCGACAACCTGTAATTATGTCCTTAACCGAACCGCCCTCACCGAAGGCCGAGGTGGGAACCAGTCATAGAAAATGGCGCTATTGTTTTCCTTTGCACCGTAGAAAATGGACGTGGAATGGATTCAAGGGGGGACTTCGTCAATACGTGGATGGATCATGTTATTGTACTTTTCATGGGAGAGGGTTGATGGGAAAAGATTATGAAAAACTCGAAAAGAAAGAAAGATAGATAGAACGATATAAATGGACCGAGGAAGAGAGAGTGAGTGAGGAGAGGAGGATGAAAAATAAAACATAATCAAAATACCCGCTGCGTTCTAATAAACGATAAATTACATCAAGTGAGAACCCCCCCCCCCCTAAGGGTAATGCTTGAGGGAATAGTTTTATGAATACCCTTCACCTTCACCCTTATTCACTTCCTTCGGCGTTTCTCCTTCATGTCTTTTAAATCATATATCACAACCATATCATTTCGTAAATATTTGACAAAACAAACTATTCTGTTTCATTTTTTTCACTATCACAACCAAACCTCCCACAAATAGACTCCCAATATCATCTTACATCTAAATCCCTCTCGGCGAGCCCATCAATTACATTTATAAAACCTTTTCAAAATGATTTCTATTTATGAAATTAGCACGAAACATATTTACATCTTAAACCCCAAACACGTCTTATAGATATCAGTGAATTTATTCATACAAAACTCTAATTTGTACAATATAGCGCTTAATCCTGTATTCCCCTCCCCCCCCTTCTTACCCTTCCCCCTCACCCCTTTTTTCAGGGCCATATGGTACATTACCAAATATAAACCATTTAATAGTTGATCTTTATCGAAATGATGGATGGAGCAAGTGTGATGTATTTATTAAAGCCTTATTTCATAACGGGTTAGTTTTCAGGACTTTCTCTCTCTCTCTCTCTCTCTCTCTCTCTCTCTCTCTCTCTCTCTCTCTCTCTCTCTCTCTCTCTCTCTCTCTCTCTCTCTCTCTCTCTCTCTCTCTCTCTCTCTCTCTCTGTCTTTCGCTTACTTTCTCTCTCTCTCTCTCTCTCTCTCTCTCTCTCTCTCTCTCTCTCTCTCTCTCTCTCTCTCTCTCTCTCTCTCTGTCTTTCGCTTACTTTCTCTCTCTCTCTCTTTCGCTTACTTTTCTCTCTCTCTCTCTCTCTCTCTCTCTCTCTCTCTCTCTTTCTCTCTTTCTCTCTTCTCTCTCTCTCTCTCTTTCTCTCTCTCTCTCTTTCGCTCTTTCGCTCTCTCTCTCTCTTTCTCTCTCTTTCTCTGTCTCACTCTCTCTCTCTCTCTCTCTCTCTCTCTCTCTTCTCTTTCGCTCTCTCTCTCTCTCTCTCTCTCTCTCTCTCTCTCTCTCTCTCTCTCTCTCTCTCTCTCTCTCTCTCTCTCTCTCTCTCTCTCTCTCTCTCTCTCTCTTTCGCTCTCTCTCTATCTATCTCTATCTCTCTCTTACTTTCTCTCTCTCTCTCTCTCTCTCTCTCTCTCTCTCTCTCTCTCTCTCTCTCTCTCTCTCTCTCTCTCTCTCTCTCTCTCTCCCCCTCCCCTCTTCCTCCCTCCTCTCCTCTCTCTCTTCCCTCTCTCTCTCTCTCTCTCTCTCTCTCTCTCTCTCTCCCTCTCTCTCTCCCTCTCTCT
>NW_028234441.1:15684510-15689510 GCF_977035675.1 Penaeus japonicus
TGTGCACTCAGTCCATCCCATCATGGACTGTGCTCTTGTTCACTGTCAAGCTTCGACTCAGTGATGTGCTTGAAATAATCCAGAATCATTCTGCGTGCCTTTTCCACTGGGCTCCCGAATGTATTTAATGACAGCCTAGTTTTTTGTCAGACATAAAATGCTGCGATGTCTTGAAACAGACTACGATCTCTTTGCAAATAACTCCTGATTGCCCAACGCAGCCAGGATGTTAATACACTATCAGCTCAAAGAATAGTTACTCGCTAAACGAATGGGCTCCCCTCACCCTGCCTCTGCTATACCCCACAGTGAGCGGTTTCCCCTAATCGGCTTCTTCGTTGGGAGCTCGAGAAGAAAAAAAAAAAATATTGTAGATATTGTTTCTCCGGGTAGTATAACTTTCTTCACATATGGCTCACTGGATCCTGTTACCCATACTCAAAGCCCCATTTTTTCAGGATGGGACATAACTAAATCTTTGCGGATACCAGACAATGCCTCATCGCTTCAGACAGGGACTGGCTCTATCATTTTGTCCTTCACACATATTCTAGGGCAACAATTGATAGTCAGCAACATAGCATGCCAGACGGCAGCATCAATTTCTTGGCCACTGTACTCACCATGGCACAGAGGGTCCTTGAGCAGGGGGTAATCGTGTCATAGTAAAGTGAGTTCCTAGCCACATTGGTAGTAAAGGAAATGAACTTTCTGACATTTGGCTATGAGTCACTGGCTCTCTTTGGAACTTTATCAAGAGGTGCCAAAGTCATTCTCCACCGGAAGCCGCCTTGTCGCCCTATTTGCCGGGTTGCGAGCAAACGCACTTTTTCTGACAGGGACCACCGACCACAGGTGAGAAGGTTATGCCACAAGTTTCCTCCGTAGAAGCTTGCTGGCAGTCTAGTCACTACGATAAGCATTTAGCTATGGGGAACATTTCAGACAGCTCTAAATATGTGGGTTTCCATATACGTAAAGAGCGGACGAACTGTGCTTTCGCAAATCTCACTGAACTTAACTGAGTGTATGAAGGGACTAGTTTCTGCTTCAGATCTTCATATTTTCACGCGAAAATTACAAAAGGAATTCAAAACAGTTGTTCGGCTTCCTTCTTTTAGTGTTAAGCAACTTTTTGGAGGGCATAAACCTGTTTTCAATTATAAAAGTTATGGTTTTTGGTGAAAGAATAAAGAGCCGGATGTACAAATTGGTAAAAATATTATAAATTAGAATATAGATAAAGGCAATAATTCATATCAAACAATTGATATTGTCGGATATTGTCACAATACCACATCATTTTAATGATCCGGATAATCTATGACAATTATGACAATTTGAGGATTAACAGTGAGTAAAATAGTGATAGGGCATTTGTATTAATGTGAATAAGGCTGACAGTTGTATTTTATTTGCATACCTTATGCACATGTTTTTTATCCAATTTTTAAATTACACATTCATATCAAAACGAAGGGCGTAACGCGATGTGGTCGTCTCCCTTTCAATATGTGTGAGACATCTACGAAGATACCTAAAGGCAACGCAATGCAATTATCATAATTCAAAATGGTGCCAGAAATAAATGTCCTTTCAAACCACAGTTACTTATAAATTATATGATATAATTATAATTTACTATTCAAAGTCAACGAAAGTTCTACAATCACTTACGGGCAATGTCTTCAAAGACATCTCCCTCCGTATCGCAAGGAAAGGTTTGTTTATCTCCCTCAGCCAGCCGTGTCCACCTCCTCCCTCAACAAAAGTCTATTTCACGCCATTTACCATGACTTACACTTAGTATAAGGTAATTAAAGACCCTTTTCTTGACGGTAGGACGACATAATCTGCCATTCACTTGGTTGATTCGCTAGAATACGTCGGATTAATGAGGTGTGACTGCTGAGTGGTTGACCTCTGAGTTTTCCGTCTGTAAAAAAACGTCATTCACTATGTTAAAGATTTCGAGGAAGTTTGGCTGAGTTGAGTGTAAAGTCACTATCTTTGCATATTACGAAGGCGAATGCTATTTCCGTCGAGGGAATGGTAGTTATAGCGGTTTTAAGAAAAGGTTCATGCATGCCGTATGTTAACTCGGGGTTTTGTAGCTACTGAACTTGTCCTCTGGATTTGACCCTTATGTAGGAGAGGAGACAGTTGATTGTTGCATGTTCAAAAGTTTTCCTTGAATAGGATTGTGTTGGTTGTTTTATTTGTTTGTGAAAATCTTCCTGGAATTTCGAGTTTGAATTTGAGGGAGAAGACATTCAGGCCAATGGTGAGAAATGAGGCTGGTTTGTGAATTTCATTTGACATGTACTAAATAGGAAGTGACAGTGTGAATCTCTTTAAATTGAGCTTGGAAAAGAAGAATGTTCTAATGTTGGATTACCTATTTTAAGAAAAAGATGGTAGATGTTTACAAATCACCTTAATTGTGTAATTATATAGATGGATTCCAGAGGATGTCACATTTACACTTTTACTACTTGGAGGAGCTGGCCGGCAACTTTGCTCGAGTGGCAGAGCAGGTTTATGCCAAACATTATTATTTTGATTAAGTAATCAGCTGTTCTCCTGTTTTATTATGGTATTTCTTGAAAAGTTTTCTTGCTCTATATATTACATTGCATTTCCAGGAGATCTAAAGGGGTATGTATACACCAGAAGTGGAAAGTTGATGTTGATTTGATATGTAATCAAGTATCACATCTACAATTATTGAATTGAAAGCTTACCTTTTCATAGTTTGTGTACATGTTCTAGATGTTTATCACAAAGTCAATAAGGACAAAAGTTTTTTTCAGGTCTGAGGTACCGAATCTTTTTACCTTATTTAGATTGAACTTTTACTCAAATAAATTTAAATTCAGTTGCATTCTTTATAGTCACTGCCGGCCTTAATTCACACATAACAGAAGGGTACTCCTTCAGTTGAAACTGCTATATTCTTTACATCATAGAGACTGATAAGAATATTTTTTTTCTGAATTTTTGAACATTTTGCCATGGCAATGCCAGGGCAGGGAATGTGGAGTTTAGGTTGCTTGCACTAATTAGAGAGTATATGACTGTCTCAGAGTGTAAGCTTTGAGTTATACCATTTCCGGACTTCTAGCAATGGAATGTAATATTTAGAGCAAGAAAACATTCCAAGAAATGCAAAAATGAATCATAAAAAGCAGAGGTGTCCTTTTGGCAAAAATAACCAAAATAATTATTGTTTTACTTCTGGCACCTACTCTCCCTGCCCATTGTTGCATGTCAGCTCTTGTGCGGTTGTAAAAGATATAAACATGGAATCCATCTATTGGCAAAACAAACCTTCACCATGTATATTCTGGCAAAATAGAGCTTGCACCAGGAATGATTGTAAGCATTATCTTGTCTGAATACATGTATAAGGTTATTTGGCCTTTTCCACAGAACTAAAGATATGTGGCAAGATACCTGGATGTCTTTTAAGCATTTGCCCTAAATATTTCTTTTGATTTATGAGTGCAATTTTTTGGAGTTTTTAGTAAGATGTGTGCTATCAATTCATTGAGAAAATAGGATAGATATTAGCCTATTTGCACACTTGATAGTCTTCTTTCTCATCATTATCTGTAGATTAGTCTTTTAAATTTTGACATTTTATTTATTTATTTATTTTTTATGAGATGAGATTATAAAAAAACATGTTTAGATAGAGAGAAACAAAGGTAATGGCTATTGAGAACACATAAAAAACACTATTAATTATGAAAAAAAAATCCTGAAAATCAAAGCAAGCCCACAGTCACATATCAAAGATGCACCTGCAGTGACTGGTAGAGCTAACTCCACCATGTGAGGTACTAGAAAACAGAGGAGAGAAGTTGCCAAAATGACTAATTTAAGTTTTCTTTGCCAAAACAAGATTTTTTCTTCTACTTTCTTTCTTTCTTTCTTTTTTTGACCTTTGAAATCTGCTTGGCAACACAGGTATTATGAGTACAAAAGTGTTTACCCCATGACATATCAAAAGCATTGTGTGATACAGATAACAAAATATAATTGTAATTTACTGGGAATGGCATTTTGATGACTTTGCTCCTCTACTTTTAGGTTGCTTGCTTCATACATTTTGGCAAAATCAAGCTTGTAGGCCTCCCTGGAAAATAATGAACCAGTCTAAGCTCCATCTTGCTAGGTTATAGTTTTAAGGGTTTGTTGGGCTTTGCTAGACTTATGACTGACAAGTAGTTGCCTTTGCTAGAGCATGGAAGGCTTAGATGCCATGGCAATCATAGGACTTAGTATTGGGGAAGATTCATTCCATGGAATAACATATATCAAAAGTACTTTGGGGTGAAGAGATCTGTTGGAAATTGTCAATGTTCAAGCTGGCGTAATTTTGTTTTGGTAAGGGAGACTTTACTAGAATATTGAGTACTTGATTATACTTTTACATCATTGATAGAGTTTAATGTATAGTGGAAATTTTCATCAGCAGAATGTTACACAGTAGATAGTACTACTAATGCTAAATATCAGTATACAGCAATATGATCCGAGAATGTGTATATTTCTTGTCAGAATAGATTACATGAAAAGAAAATATACTACATATTAGCTTTTAGATCAGCAATAGTATATAAATCATTATATTATGATGTATAGTCTAGACACTTGATCGTGTGTATTGTTTATATTTTAGGCCATTTATGCAAGATTCTTCCCCTTTGCTTATTTAACATCTTCCTTACAGGACCAGTTCCTTTGGTGACAGCTAGAAAACTTGCAACCATGAATTCTCTGAAGAGTTTCATGAACAGGGTAAGTTAGCGCTGATGTGACCTTTTAGTGGTTGTATGGTAACATTTTTTGATCTTATTGGAAGGAAAAGGAAATGGTTCATAGATACATTCCCTTACATTATAGACATGCAGTCTTTTAGGTGAGTGAATGAAGGATTGTGCAGCTGCGATCTTTTGCTTTTGTCAGGTTGTGAGGGAAGTTGGCCCTCAAAC
>NW_028234441.1:15709510-15717010 GCF_977035675.1 Penaeus japonicus
ATTTTCTTAATAATTATATCCATGTGTCTTATTATCATCATCATCTCTCTCCTACTTCACTTCCTCTTCCTTATCTTTCTTCCTTTTCTCTTTATAATTCATCCCCTTTTTCTCTTTTGGTTTTCATTCAGCATTATCAGGCTTTACCCATTTCCTTTCCTGTTCTTTTGTTATAAACATCTGAGCCATTTTTGCACATGATAAAGAACTAAAGGATTTTTTTCTTCTGTGCAGGAAGCTGAAAAAGGCTCAGCAGAACTAAAGGGACGAATTGGTGACTTGGAGAAGGAGACGGCAGCTCTGGTTTCCCAGAAAGAGGCACTGGAAGAGAAAATCAACACACTCCAAGACAAGGTTTTTTTGTTGTTTTTTTCCATCTGTGTTCCCTTTCCCTTTAACGTAATAGAACATATGCCAGAGATGGACCAGCCAGGAGTATGACATATTGATTGAAGTTTTTCATTACTCCTAATTGAAGATGTATCCTTTCAATCTTTGGTTCAAATATATTAACCCACTCATGACGGGGGCATTCCAGCCTTGCATGTCACAATGCCGGGGCTTTCGAACGCTTAGGCCTAAATCAATTCAATGACTGGCACTATATGGTGCCACTGGGCCCTTGAATGAGCGGTACCGTAGTGTACCACCCGTCCAGAGAGGGTTAAAAAAAGCTATCTCAGATCTTAAGAATGTAAGATTTCCTCCACCCTTAAGGTAAGCGAAGAGACATGCCTGCGCTCGGCACTGGCAGGCCAGCATGCAGCAGAGTTGGCAGCAGTGCATCAGGAGAAGGAAGAAGCTGAAGCACAGTTGTTGAGCCTGGAAGAATCCTCAATTAAACTACAGAAGGAGCTCCAGCAGGAAATAGACACTCAGAAACAAGAGGTACTTTTTTCCCCTTTCTAGAGCAGGCTGTGTGTGTTGGGGGGGGGGGGGTAAACAGGTTTATCATTTTTAACCATTGATGTTGCATTTTTTTACACATCGATGATTCCATAGATTCCATAAGTGCATAGAAGTACCTAAGGAGTCAATATACCCCATTCCTTGTTTTGGGGGAAAAACATTACTATTATTGATACCATTCTTGTTATTATTACTATAAAACTATAATTATTACAACATTAATAATAGTAATTATAGTACCAAATTTGGGGGGTAAACATATGGTCAGGTTTGGCTACTATTCAACTGTATAAAAAAATAAAAAAATAAAAAAAAGCACAGTGGACAGTGAGTGTATACCTGTATCCCCCAATTCACAACACACATTCTTTAGAAACTACAGATGCAATATGCACAGTGAAATTACTAATTGGTTACAATATACTCATAATTAAATAATTTAAACAGTCATTATCTCAGATTTTTATATTTTGCTCTATGTGTAAGAATTATATTGAAGTACAATATATTGTATTTAATTCTGCACCAGATTCCAAAATTTTGACAATGAACATGAAATGGAATTCCTACTTTTAGGTGATGAAGGTGAATGGCCAGTTGGAGATTGAGCGCAAGAAGAGCACTGAGATGGAAGGAAGACTGGCATCACTGGAGGCTGAAGTTGCTAGCTTAGCTGGGGATAAGCTTGAACTTGAGGTATTTTTCTCTTCTCTTCTCTTCTCTTTCTGTCTTTGCCTCTTGTCCTTCTCCCTTCTTCACTCCCACCCTCACTCTTACTCTTATTCTTACTTTTCTTCTCACTCTCCTCCCTCACTCAACCTCTTTTTTTCTCCTACTCTCTCCCTCTCCTTCTCCTTCTCACTCTCTCTCTCTCTCTTACTCTCACACTCCTTGTCATTCAACCTCTCCTCCTTCCACTCCCTTTCTTCTCTCATTCAACCTCTCCTCCTTCCACTCCCTTTCTCCCTCCCTCCCTACTTCCTTCCTTCTCTCTTTTTCCCCTTCCCTCCCTCCCATCCTCTTTGTAAAGGAGACACAAGTTCTGAATGTCTTACTGTGGGTGAAACTTTTAAAAAAAACTTGTCTTGATTTATGCAGAAAGACTCGCAAAATTTAGATTTCAAAAGTCAGCACCATCCCACAGGTGCGAGTGGAAACAGCAGCGGAAGAGCAGCGAGGGTTAGTGGAGCGCTGTGTTGCAGCTGAATCAGAGGTTGAGCGCCTACAGAGTCAGCTCACCCAGTTGAGACGCAAGTTGGATGACTCGACAGCTGCACTGCAAGAACTTGGAAGAGAGAATCAGAACTTGCAGGTAGTAGACTGGTGAAGCTGTTGCTGATATTGATATTGTTGCTGACAGTATAATCTATGCGTATGTTATTGCCATCCTGACTGACTGACTGTATTCTATTCAGTTTGCTTGGTCTACGTTGAAAATGGTGTTTTTATTTGTTTGTTTCATAAATTTGTATGACATACTTCCCTGCTGAAGTCAGAGTGGGTACTTTCAGCATATAAAATGGCAGCAGAGTGTATTTGTATCATCTATTCTTCTGCAGATGGAAACCATGAAGCTTGCAGGAAGAAAATGGGTGGATGACTCAGAGGTGCTAAACTGCCTCAGCTGCAACAGAAACTTCTCGATGACAATAAGACGTCACCATTGCCGTAACTGCGGACAGATCTTCTGCAACGACTGCTCTAGTAAGCAGGCTCCCCTAGAAGCTAATAAGAAATCAGTCAGAGTTTGTGACGGATGTTACAGTGAGCTCACTTCAAAAATGTGAAAGTCCAATAAAGTGGAAACTTTTGGTCCTTTAGGATAAACTGTAAATTTTGTTAATAATGATGAATTGCCTCAAATTATTCATGGGTTAATTGCCAGTGTTTTGTATCAGAGCTTATAGGATATTTTACTATACTGATGCACAGCTATTAGTGCAGTTGTTTGATAATCATCTCTTTGTTTACTTACCCCCTCCCCCCTCTCTCTCTCTCCTCTCTTTTCTCTCTCTCCTCTTTCTTCTGTCTCTCCTCTCTCTTCTGTCTCGCCTCTCTCTTCTATCTCACCTCTCTCTTCTCTCTCTCTCCTCTCTCATCTCTCTCTTCTGTCTCTTCTCTCTCTCCTCTCTCTCTTCTCTCCCTTCTCTCCCTCTTTCAGTCTCCCTCCCCCCCTTCACAAATATTAGGTCTGATCCATCATGTGAAATTTAAAGTTACTAGTTATAGTATAAGTCCAAAGTTAAGCAAAATCTAATTGTAATGAAGCTGAAATTATCAAAAATATTTTTTCATTTTCCTTGTAATTATTTAATCAAGATTCAATCATGGCCTGAGATATGTATTTGTTTGCCCTTTTAATAATCACTTTTTCACTGTGCTGTGAATGCAGTTTTAAAAGTATATGGAGGTACCTTCTCTATGTCGTGGCTTCATGTCTGAAGGAATTCATTTCTTTCTCAAAAACTAATCTACATCTTGAGTGTGTGCGTTTTTTTCTTTCTTTCTTTCTTTCTTTCTTTCTTTCTTCTTCTTCATCTTCTTCTTCTTCTTTTTTTCTTTTTTTCTTTTTTTCCCTTTTTTTCTCTTTTTATTGTGCATGGCCAAAACTATTGCTGTCTTTCTTTCTTATTTACTTTTTTTTTTCTTTTTCTTTTTTCTTTTTTTTTACCTTGTATTTTCTATTACTTTTTTTTTTTTTTTTTTTTTTATTCTTTGTTCCTAATGACATTGTTATATTAGTAAAGTTACAAAATATTGTTGATAAATACTATAAGCATGTTGAAATACAGATGAAATACTTTTGAGCTATAGGGCAGCACATTGCTTTTACATTATATATATATATATATATATATATATATATATATATATATATATATATATATATATATATATATATATATATATATATATACACATATATATAATATATATATACACATATATATAATATATATATAATATATATAATATATATATATAATATATATATATATATAATATATATACATAATATATATACATATATACATACACACACACATACATACATTGCCTGCTTACCTAGTATCAAGAAAGTAAACTTAACGCTGTTAATTGCCAATGGTTTGCAGGTTGTATATGTGCATAACATTTATAATAAAACAAAGCTAAAAGCAAAAAAAAAAAAAAAGAAGTACTCTTTGAAGGTCAATCATTTTCCGGATCCCGTCTTTCCGAGTCCCACTTCCGCCTCTTTGAGTGCGCGGAATGGAGGCCGTGAAGACTTTTACAAATGCTCGATGCCAAATGCAAATCTTTCTTCATGGAATGTAAATCTGTCGTTGGATTCCATTTCCCACTATAAATGCTGTTAATCTCCTTCCTTGCCATTAATCCTTCCACAGTAAATATGCCAGACTTAAAGGAATGATGAAAAGATTTTACATTTTCCTAAAGAAGAAGCAATTTCAACCACAAAGTACTGTCTGTGTAATGATTTCTGCCAATTCTGTATTTTGTGTGTATGTGTTCCCATTGTTTGAGGAGGAAATAAAAAGAAAGGACATTGATAACCACCTTGATAATTTATTTGATATTTTTCTACATGTAAATAGACGAGTGGATATTTAAAGGGTGCAAGAAATGAAAACATGAAAGTCAAATGAGAGGAATTCCTTATGTCAGTCAGCCAACTACAATTTTTTTTTTTCGTATTCACCTTTTCCTAATATGTGTAGCCGTTTCCTCTTTTTATCTACTGTTTATCTTGTATATTTGTTAAAAAAGATGTTTATGTTGAAAATATAATTAAAAACAAACTTACAAAAATTATATACAAATTATTGTTTGTACAAATTACCTGACTCCATTTGAATCTATTTCAATTAAATGAAGACAGACTTTTTCTAGGTTTTATGTGTAATTATTGAGTCAAATTGTAGAAAAGGAGGCTTTTATTTTTACTGCTGGACTTTGAATACAAGTAACCCTGTTGATTGTCAATGTAAAATAAAGATGAAAAATTACTTGTTTTTAATGTGTCACCTCATAAGTGAAATGAAACTACCTTGTATGGCAGTTTCACACTTTTGTAGTTTTCAGCAAAATATACATCTCCCTTTACCTGGCTCTTTCCTGTCAAAATAATATTCAGCATTACAAGGTAACATCACTGCAGTCTCGGATGAGCCTAGTCCCCATGTGTAGACTTGCAGGCTGACCTTAACCTTCAGCAGGGGAGGACGTGTTTATTTTAAAAGTGCTGTTGCCACACTTTATTTCAGACTGGTCTGGATCACAAGGCTCAACTTAGAAATTTGATGTTGGAAACCGAGCCAGACGGGCACCCACCCCCTTAAAAAAAAAAAAATCTAGACTCTTTCCCCTTACCAGTCATTACTAGACTTCATGGCTCACGTTATTAAATCAGTTTACTCTCCATAGTACTACAGAAGGTTTCCACTATCACTGAATCGATTTCCTCGCCTTTCCTAAGCTCACTCTGGTATTAAGTAACAGTAGCCAATCCTAAACATCTGAAGCCCTTTCACTCGGCAGGTACCATAGAAACCTCTCCGTATTTTTAGTTCATGAAAAATTATCCATAAGGTTTCTAGCAAGACTGGTGTCATGCTTGTTGCCATTTATAATCCCCTAGAGTTGCAGATCATTAACATTCGTGTATTAACCCCAGAGGAAGTTTTTAAGCATCTATTACAAGAGTTAATGATGTTGAATACACTGGCTAGTGTAAAATATTCAACCAGAGTGATTTATTCAGAGTAGTTAACAATATCTAAACTTCTAAGCGTCTATTAACACAGTAATGCTCTCGTGTAAAGTGGTATCACATACCGCCTGTAGCTTTAGGTAAATCTTATCTGAAACGAAAGAAAACAACGCTTAAAATGAAAATTACTGGGGAACAGAATGAACAAAAAATCCATGCCACTGTATGGCACATTAGCCAACCCGAAGTAAAAGCCAAATTTCGCATATTTCTCATAGCTACCAGTTTAAGTGGCATGAATGTCACCAATACTGACCCTATCATGTCACAGTGAAACGGTTTCCTAAGCTCTGTCATGACCGAGATCTCTGAAAATAAAAACCGAATGTACGCCGGAAGACATTCACGAGTCCACTCCTCTGAAGTGCAACTCAGATATTTGCTTTACAACCATAGACAAAAAGAAAAAAAAAAGAAACATGACAGGCGTGCAACACTATAAATAACACCGAGCAGAGTGACAACAAAGCTTACCATGAGGCATTTAGTAGAAATAAATAGAAATGATCACATGATACCTGGCCCTTTCCCCTTGCCCAGTTCAGACAGATTTGCGAAGACGTCGCTTCGCCCGGGCTATATGCACAAGGCGGCCCGGCCTCTGTCAGCTATGAGTGCTGACTCATCTTATCTAATCTTATCTGATCATCATCGCTGAATTCAATTCAGCTCAGTTCAGAGAGATTTTGCGAAGACGTCGCTTCGCCCGGGTTGTGTGGTTGGGGTAGCCCGGTCTCTATTGGCTATAAATGCTGACTCATCTGATCATCATAACTGAACTTTTACCGTGGCGGTCGGATTGCCTGTAGGCGCTCCAGTTGCCAGGGGGCAAGTGACAGGCATAGCCGTTTAACCAGCCCGGCGGCTGTCGTCTCTGGACCCTGCCTGAGGAAGCGAGTGTGCTCGCATTCCATCAGGTAGTGCTCTAATTTGGCGTCCGGCGCGCCACAATGTTCACAGCGTCGCTCATCTTGCCCAATAGTGGAGATGATTTGCCACGCACAAGGGTAGCCTATTCTCAGTCTGTGCAGACTGACTTAAGCACACCTTGATGTTCTAGGAGAGATTATCAGCGATTCATAGCCTGTGGCGTCTGATTACCAGCTGGCCGAGGGGGAGGTTCTCGCTTCCTCTCTATGTCGCTGCAGGGCACCGACCTGCCCTGCAGCCATCGTTTTACGCCTTAGCAGTTCCAGGCTAGGATGCACCACAAGATCACTCAAGGGTTTATTCCTGCCTTCCTCCGCTAACCTGTCAGCTACGTCATTCCCTTCAATACCAACATGGCTTGGGATCCAGTTGATGATGATGCGTCTTCCCTGATCCAGGATTCTCTGAGCAATGGTGAGAATCGAGGTTACCAGGTAAACGTTATCAAGGGGCGTGCTTTGTTGCAGGCTGTCAATGGCGGCCCTAGAGTCTGTGTGTATGGCAATATGCCCGTCCATCTGGGCTGCATGGGCTAGGGCTCCCATAATAGCTACTGCCTCTGCCTGGAGCTAGGAAGCATTGTCAGATACCCGCATAGCTTTCTCTATGCCCCTTGCTGCAAAACCGGCGCCTGCAGTGCGGGTGATGGGATCTACAGAACCATCCGTGAAGTAGGTTTTACTATTCAGCGGCGTGATTGCTGTAATGTTCCTCTCCGCCTCAGCCTTCAATAGAGGCGGTGAGTACTGTGTTTTCCTTCTTGATAGACTCATGACAGAAAACTCTATCAAGGATCGTGCCCACGGCGGGGCTGTGACATAGTCAGGGTGGGGGAGGTCCATGCCCTTAACCAGTAGTGTCTCTTTGAGCTCAAAGCGTTTCAGCAC
>NW_028234441.1:15724510-15732010 GCF_977035675.1 Penaeus japonicus
ATGTATGTATATAACCCTAATGGGCCTGTAGTGATATAAATATTCCTAACGAGACTAGTGGAATTTATCATCCTATAGAACTATAGTAAAGTATATTAAGTTACCTTTAATGGGGTTGTAGCAATCCTTCGTAATGGTTATGTAGTGATCTGTCTCCACGGTAAAGGTTACGTAATCACGAACAATTTGTATCTCTGTGGGCGTGACACGTTCTGTGGTTGTGACATATTGCGTCACGAATTCCGTCCTGATTTCCGTGGTTTCCTGATTTGTGTAGGTGGGGGTCAAGAGGTTTAAAAAGGTAAAACTAATATTAGACTCGAATTAGTCTCACAAATAACATTTGCTTTTTTTTTTATTGTACTTGTTTCAAACGATTTCATAACATGAAAATGAATATATATTGGTTATTGAAGTTTCGTGTTTCCAAAATAATTGATACTGTTCGTTGCTATGGAAAAAGAACATATGTATATATAGTCTGATTCTAGGTTGCTTATGTTAGTTTCTTGTTGACACTATAAGACCAGTAAGTGTGCAACAATGAAAAGAAGTATCATTCGCCCTAAAAGAGTTACGAAAATGACAAGTATGCTTCTTTCTCTCCAATTCAAGAAACAAACAAAGTGTGGAAATATGTTCATATATAATAACAACCATTAATGATAAATCGATAGCTTAAAAATGAATAGATATGCTTGGGGGGGAAAAAGCATATTCCTCTTACCAATTTCTGCAGATTAGTAACTGTTTCGGTGTAGTGCAGAGTTGAGGTATCGTGCACAGTCACACATCCGGTTTCAGTGGCGAAGGTGGCTTCCAGAACAGCCGAGTGGAGTGTGTGGTGGTGACTGGTGAACGCTGAGGTGATGTCAGTAGGGAAGCGGCTGAAATGACAAAGGTTGGCAGTTCAGCCTTGGTGCGTCGGGCGCTGCAGTGAAGGAAGGAAAAAGAAATGGGTGGACGGACGGACCGAGGGGAGGACTGATAGAAAAGGTCTAACTGGCCGGAACTTGCATTGTCATATATTCCACCTGTCAGTCCCCAATGCTTGGTCACGCAAGGGAAGCGAAAAGGGAGGGAGAGAGAAAGATATGTAATGAGGGAGAGGAAAATAGAAGGAGAAAAGGAGAGGGAGAGAGATGGATACAGTTAGGGAGAGAAGGAGGGAAGAATAAAGGAATCGAGAAGGGGAATTACCGCTGGGTAGGCGTGGTCTGTGTGAGGCTGTGAAATCTCCCCTCCACGATGCTGTGAAAGCTGTTGTATTTCTCCGTGTTGCTGCTCAGAAATCTGCTCTATTTCACCATTAGAATAAAAATTGCTGTGATGGATGTGTCACTCCTTCCGGATGCTGTGACACTTGCTGTTTGTTTTCAGTCGGATGCTGATGCTGTGAAATTCGCTGCGTTCCATCGTTCTGCTGGGGATGTTGGGAAACTTGCTGTGTTTCCTCGTTCTCCTGGTTCTGCGAAAGTTGTGCCTGATGCTGTGAATCTTGTTCTTGATGCTGTGAAACTTGCTGTGTGCCCTCGGTCTGCTGGTGATGCTGTGAAACTTGTTCTTGAAGCTGTGAAACTTCCTCTGTGCCTTCGGTCTGCTGGTGATGCTGTGAAACTTGTTCTTGATGCTGTGATACTTGTTCTTGATGCTGTGAAACTTGTTGTGTGCCCTCGGTCTGCTGGTGATGCTGTGAAACTTGTTCTTAAGGTTGTGAAACTTGCTGTGTTTCTTCATTCTGCTGATAATGCTGTGAAACTTGTTCTTGCTGTTGTGAGACTTGCTGTGTTTCCTCGTTCTGCTGATAATGCTGTGAGACTTGCTGTGTTTCTTCGTTCTGCTCGTGATGCTGTGAAACTTACTGTGTTTCTTCGTTCAGCTGGTGATGCTGTGAGACTTGCTGTGTTTCCTCGTTCTGCTCGTGATGCTGTGAAACTTACTGTGTTTCTTCGTTCAGCTGGTGATGCTGTGAGACTTGCTGTGTTTCCTCGTTCAGCTGGTGATGCTGTGAGACTTGCTGTGTTTCCTCGTTCAGCTGGTGATGCTGTGAGACTTGCTGTGTTTCCTCGTTCAGCTGGTGATGCTGTGATACTTGCTGTGTTTCTTCGTTCAGCTGGTGATGCTGTGAGACTTACTGTGTTTCTTCGTTCAGCTGGTGATGCTGTGATACTTGCTGTGTTTCCTCGTTCAGCTGGTGATGCTGTGAGACTTACTGTGTTTCTTCGTTCAGCTGGTGATGCTGTGAGACTTGCTGTGTTTCCTCGTTCAGCTGGTGATGCTGTGATACTTGCTGTGTTTCCTCGTTCAGCTGGTGATGCTGTGAAACTTGCTGTGTTTCCTCGTTCAGCTGGTGATGCTGTGAGACTTGCTGTGTTTCCTCGTTCAGCTGGTGATGCTGTGAGACTTGCTGTGTTTCCTCGTTCAGCTGGTGATGCTGTGAAACTTACTGTGTTTCTTCGTTCAGCTGGTGATGCTGTGAGACTTGCTGTGTTTCCTCGTTCAGCTGGTGATGCTGTGATACTTGCTGTGTTTCCTCGTTCAGCTGGTGATGCTGTGAAACTTGCTGTGTTTCTTCGTTCAGCTGGTGATGCTGTGAAACTTGCTGTGTTTCTTCGTTCAGCTGGTGATGCTGTGAAACTTACTGTGTTTCTTCGTTCAGCTGGTGATGCTGTGAGACTTGCTGTGTTTCCTCGTTCAGCTGGTGATGCTGTGAAACTTGCTGTGTTTCTTCGTTCTGCTCGTGATGCTGTGAAACTTACTGTGTTTCTTCGTTCAGCTGGTGATGCTGTGAGACTTGCTGTGTTTCCTCGTTCTGCTCGTGATGCTGTGAGACTTGCTGTGTTTCCTCGTTCAGCTGGTGATGCTGTGAGACTTGCTGTGTTTCCTCGTTCAGCTGGTGATGCTGTGAAACTTACTGTGTTTCTTCGTTCAGCTGGTGATGCTGTGAAACTTACTGTGTTTCTTCGTTCAGCTGGTGATGCTGTGAGACTTGCTGTGTTTCCTCGTTCAGCTGGTGATGCTGTGAAACTTACTGTGTTTCTTCGTTCAGCTGGTGATGCTGTGAGACTTGCTGTGTTTCTTCGTTCAGCTGGTGATGCTGTGAGACTTGCTGTGTTTCTTCGTTCAGCTGGTGATGCTGTGAGACTTGCTGTGTTTCTTCGTTCAGCTGGTGATGCTGTGAAACTTGCTGTGTTTCCTCGTTCTGCTGATAATGCTGTGAAACTTGCTGTGTTTCCTGTCGTCTGCTGTTGTGAGACTTGCTGTGTTTCCTCGTTCAGCTGATAATGCTGTGAGACTTGATATGTTTCCTCGTTCAGCTGATAATGCTGTGAGACTTGCTGTGTTTCCTCGTTCTGCTGATAATGCTGTGAAACTTGTTCTTGCTGTTGTGAGACTTGCTGTGTTTCCTCGTTCAGCTGATAATGCTGTGAGACTTGCTGTGTTTCCTCGTTCTGCTGATAATGCTGTGAAACTTGTTCTTGCTGTTGTGAGACTTGCTGTGTTTCCTCGTTCTGCTGATAATGCTGTGAGACTTGCTGTGTTTCCTCGTTCTGCTGATAATGCTGTGAAACTTGTTCTTGCTGTTGTGAGACTTGCTGTGTTTCCTCGTTCAGCTGATAATGCTGTGAGACTTGCTATGTTTCCTCGTTCAGCTGATAATGCTGTGAGACTTGCTGTGTTTCCTCGTTCTGCTGATAATGCTGTGAGACTTGCTGTGTTTCCTCGTTCTGCTGATAATGCTGTGAAACTTGCTGTGTTTCCTCGTTCTGCTGATAATGCTGTGAAACTTGCTGTGTTTCCTCGTTCAGCTGATAATGCTGTGAAACTTGCTGTGTTTCCTCGTTCAGCTGATAATGCTGTGAGACTTGCTGTGTTTCCTCGTTCAGCTGATAATGCTGTGAAACTTGCTGTGTTTCCTCGTTCTGCTGATAATGCTGTGAGACTTGCTGTGTTTCCTCGTTCTGCTGATAATGCTGTGAGACTTGCTGTGTTTCCTCGTTCTGCTGATAATGCTGTGAAACTTGTTCTTGCTGTTGTGAGACTTGCTGTGTTTCCTCGTTCAGCTGATAATGCTGTGAGACTTGCTGTGTTTCCTCGTTCAGCTTGTGATGCTGTGAGACTTGCTGTGTTTCTTCGTTCTGCTGATAATGCTGTGAGACTTGCTGTGTTTCCTCGTTCTGCTGATAATGCTGTGAGACTTGCTGTGTTTCCTCGTTCAGCTGATAATGCTGTGAGACTTGCTGTGTTTCCTCGTTCAGCTGGTGATGCTGTGAGACTTGCTGTGTTTCTTCGTTCTGCTGATAATGCTGTGAGACTTGCTGTGTTTCCTCGTTCTGCTGATAATGCTGTGAGACTTGCTGTGTTTCCTCGTTCTGCTCGTGATGCTGTGAAACTTGCTGTGTTTCCTCGTTCAGCTGATAATGCTGTGAAACTTGCTGTGTTTCCTCGTTCAGCTGGTGATGCTGTGAAACTTGCTGTGTTTCTTCGTTCTGCTCGTGATGCTGTGAAACTTGCTGTGTTTCCTCGTTCTGCTGATAATGCTGTGAGACTTGCTGTGTTTCCTCGTTCAGCTGATAATGCTGTGAGACTTGCTGTGTTTCCTCGTTCTGCTGATAATGCTGTGAAACTTGCTGTGTTTCTTCGTTGAGCTGATAATGCTGTGAGACTTGCTGTGTTTCCTCGTTCAGCTGGTGATGCTGTGAGACTTGCTGTGTTTCCTCGTTCTGCTGATAATGCTGTGAGACTTGCTGTGTTTCCTCGTTCTGCTGATAATGCTGTGAGACTTGCTGTGTTTCCTCGTTCTGCTGATAATGCTGTGAGACTTGCTGTGTTTCCTCGTTCAGCTGGTGATGCTGTGAGACTTGCTGTGTTTCCTCGTTCTGCTGATAATGCTGTGAGACTTGCTGTGTTTCCTCGTTCTGCTGATAATGCTGTGAGACTTGCTGTGTTTCCTCGTTCTGCTGATAATGCTGTGAAACTTGCTGTGTTTCTTCGTTCTGCTGATAATGCTGTGAGACTTGCTGTGTTTCCTCGTTCAGCTGATAATGCTGTGAGACTTGCTGTGTTTCCTCGTTCAGCTGATAATGCTGTGAAACTTGCTGTGTTTCTTCGTTCTGCTGATAATGCTGTGAAACTTGCTGTGTTTCCTCGTTCTGCTGATAATGCTGTGAAACTTGCTGTGTTTCCTCGTTCTGCTGATAATGCTGTGAAACTTGCTGTGTTTCTTCGTTCTGCTGATAATGCTGTGAGACTTGCTGTGTTTCCTCGTTCAGCTGATAATGCTGTGAGACTTGCTGTGTTTCTTCGTTCTGCTGATAATGCTGTGAGACTTGCTGTGTTTCCTCGTTCTGCTGATAATGCTGTGAGACTTGCTGTGTTTCCTCGTTCAGCTGATAATGCTGTGAGACTTGCTGTGTTTCCTCGTTCAGCTGATAATGCTGTGAGACTTGCTGTGTTTCCTCGTTCTGCTGATAATGCTGTGAGACTTGCTGTGTTTCCTCGTTCAGCTGATAATGCTGTGAGACTTGCTGTGTTTCTTCGTTGAGCTGGTGATGCTGTGAGACTTGCTGTGTTTCCTCGTTCAGCTGGTGATGCTGTGAGACTTGCTGTGTTTCCTCGTTCTGCTGATAATGCTGTGAGACTTGCTGTGTTTCCTCGTTCAGCTGGTGATGCTGTGAGACTTGCTGTGTTTCCTCGTTCTGCTGATAATGCTGTGAGACTTGCTGTGTTTCCTCGTTCAGCTGGTGATGCTGTGAGACTTGCTGTGTTTCCTCGTTCTGCTGATAATGCTGTGAAACTTGCTGTGTTTCTTCGTTCTGCTGATAATGCTGTGAGACTTGCTGTGTTTCCTCGTTCAGCTGATAATGCTGTGAGACTTGCTGTGTTTCCTCGTTCAGCTGGTGATGCTGTGAGACTTGCTGTGTTTCCTCGTTCAGCTGATAATGCTGTGAAACTTGCTGTGTTTCCTCGTTCTGTTGATAATGCTGTGAGACTTGCTGTGTTTCCTCGTTCTGCTGATAATGCTGTGAGACTTGCTGTGTTTCTTCGTTCTGCTGATAATGCTGTGAAACTTGCTGTGTTTCTTCGTTCTGCTGATAATGCTGTGAAACTTGCTGTGTTTCTTCGTTCTGCTGATAATGCTGTGAGACTTGCTGTGTTTCCTCGTTCAGCTGATAATGCTGTGAGACTTGCTGTGTTTCCTCGTTCAGCTGGTGATGCTGTGAGACTTGCTGTGTTTCCTCGTTCAGCTGATAATGCTGTGAAACTTGCTGTGTTTCCTCGTTCTGTTGATAATGCTGTGAGACTTGCTGTGTTTCCTCGTTCAGCTGATAATGCTGTGAGACTTGCTGTGTTTCCTCGTTCTGCTGATAATGCTGTGAGACTTGCTGTGTTTCCTCGTTCAGCTGGTGATGCTGTGAGACTTGCTGTGTTTCCTCGTTCTGCTGATAATGCTGTGAGACTTGCTGTGTTTCCTCGTTCAGCTGGTGATGCTGTGAGACTTGCTGTGTTTCCTCGTTCAGCTGATAATGCTGTGAGACTTGCTGTGTTTCCTCGTTCTGCTGATAATGCTGTGAAACTTGCTGTGTTTCCTCGTTCTGCTGATAATGCTGTGAGACTTGCTGTGTTTCCTCGTTCTGCTGATAATGCTGTGAAACTTGATATGTTTCTTCGTTCTGCTGATAATGCTGTGAAACTTGCTGTGTTTCCTCGTTCTGCTGATAATGCTGTGAAACTTGCTGTGTTTCCTCGTTCTGCTGATAATGCTGTGAAACTTGCTGTGTTTCCTCGTTCTGCTGATAATGCTGTGAGACTTGCTGTGTTTCCTCGTTCTGCTGATAATGCTGTGAAACTTGCTGTGTTTCTTCGTTCTGCTGATAATGCTGTGAAACTTGCTGTGTTTCCTCGTTCTGCTGATAATGCTGTGAAACTTGATATGTTTCTTCGTTCTGCTGATGATGCTGTGAGACTTGCTGTGTTTCCTCGTTCTGCTGATAATGCTGTGAAACTTGCTGTGTTTCCTCGTTCTGCTGATAATGCTGTGAAACTTGTTCTTGCTGTTGTGAGACTTGCTGTGTTTCCTCGTTCTGCTGATAATGCTGTGAGACTTGCTGTGTTTCCTCGTTCTGCTGATAATGCTGTGAAACTTGCTGTGTTTCCTCGTTCTGCTGATAATGCTGTGAAACTTGCTGTGTTTCCTCGTTCTGCTGATAATGCTGTGAGACTTGCTGTGTTTCCTCGTTCTGCTGATAATGCTGTGAAACTTGCTGTGTTTCCTCGTTCTGCTGATAATGCTGTGAAACTTGCTGTGTTTCCTCGTTCTGCTCGTGATGCTGTGAAACTTGCTGTGTTTCCTCGTTCTGCTGATAATGCTGTGAAACTTGCTGTGTTTCCTCGTTCAGCTGGTGATGCTGTGAAACTTGCTGTGTTTCCTCGTTCAGCTGGTGATGCTGTGAAACTTGCTGTGTTTCCTCGTTCTGCTGATAATGCTGTGAGACTTGC
>NW_028234441.1:15734461-15746961 GCF_977035675.1 Penaeus japonicus
ACATGCACGGCATATCTAAACCGTTTTCTTGGTGAGATAGCAAAATTTTTAAAAAAGTATTTAGAATATTTCGAAGATAATTCGTGTATGTTCTCGAAGTTACTATGCCATAACCGCCAAAAGCCAAGAAGAAAACAGGCGATCTCTTTCTCTTACTATATTATTTTTTTTATCCCTCGTTTAGGTTAGTGTGTGGGTGTTTTCAGTTGAGAATCCGTTGCGAAAGCGTTTCTGTTCCTGTTCAAGATCTTGTGTATTAGAAATGCTATTTGTAATGACGATTGATCAAAGTTTATCGATAAATGGCAGGAGACAAAGGTCGTAGTTCTTCCAATTCTTTATATCATTTTTTGGGTACTGAAATAAAATTCTTCTGCATTTTTTATAAGATCTACATTAATGTCATCATCTCCAGGTTTTCCCTCTGTTCGTGTGTTCGTGTGTTTTCGTGCCCTTTATATTTCCTCTTCTGTGATTGACGGCGGGAGTGCAGGTACACATGCTTTTCAGTGCGGTTTTGTTTGAATATTTTGTACACGTCTCCCCCCCCCATGGGCTCCTCCCTCCTCTCCAAGGTCATAGTCACCAAGAAGTCGGTTTTTAATTAAGTTATTAAATTTTCGCGAAAAAGAAAAAAACAGAAGAAAAAAAAAAAAATAAAAAAAAAATATCGAAAAGCGAATAATAAAAAGAAAAAAAAACAAAAAAAAAAAAAACGAAAAAAAGAAAAAAAAAAAGAAAAAAAAAAAGTTTTCTTCCTCGTTATTATTGTTATTACTACCACTATTAATGATGATAGGGAGAGAGAAGGAAGCGGAGAGAAAAAGGGAGGCGAGAGGCAGAGGAAGTATGGAAGAGAGAAAGAGAGAGAAAAAAAAAATCAAACAACAATCTGATACAAAGATTAGATCGTAACTACCACCACTAGTAATGGTATTTTTTGTATAAATAATCGTAATTGATAGAAACGCGTCTTCCCTGGAAATTTACAGAAAGGGCTTAACAGGTGGAGTTTGGTAGGCCTACAAGTTGACTCCTTGGTGACGATCCCTTGTGGACCTATCTTTGCCATTTATGTGTAAGAAATGATGAAAGTCACACCGGGCAACACACACACACACGCACGCACGCACGCACACGTACACGTACACTCGTACACACGCACACTCTCTCTCTCCTATATTTCTCTCTTTCTTCCCTGTATTTCTCTCTCTCTCTCTCTCTCTCTCTTTTTCTCTCTCTCTCTCTCTTTTTCTCTCTCTCTCTCTCTCTCCCACCTCTCTCCTCTCTCTCTTCTCCCTCCCACCTCTCTCCTCTCTGTGTCTTTCCTCTCTCCTCTCTGTGTGCCCCCCCCCCCTCTCTCTCTCCGCGCGTCACTTTGTCGCGTTCTCGTTGTCCCACGTCCCGGATGTCGGATTCCGTTTCTTCGCTTTCCATGTTATTCCGTACTTGGCTGCTGGTTTTTGGTTATTTTGCAGGCCTTCCACGTTATTAATTGAGGGTGTCCGGCTGTCCTCTTCGACGGGTGCCATACTCTTGGTTTATGGGAAATTACAGCCATGCTCTCTCTTCTGGGCGTGTTTCGCATATCTGCTTGATAACCTTTACATACAGGGCCAAGGAAGAGGGAAAGAAAGACGAACATAGAGTGGGAGAGGGTGTGTGCATAATTCGATGTTTTGTTATTTTACTTTGTTTTTCTTTCTTTGACTTTCCTTTTTTTTATTTTTTTTTAGTTGATTTTATTTTTTTCTAATAAAGATAGATAAAGGAGGGAGATACTTGCAGCGACCCGCAAGGGACTACTTGAACTGCAAGCTTCTAAGGTAGAGAGTCTCAAAATAAATAAGAAAGAATACTTCAAAACAGTTAAGTCGTGCAAATAACTATCACATTATCGTATCAACAAACTTAGGGCGATAAAAGAACTGTTATGGGTGGCACTAAGTCGTTCACCGAATTACTATTTGAATTTATTAATTAATTTTATGCCATGACACTGTATTAGTGTCAAGTATGTTCGTGAACAAAATTGTAAGTAGCTATTGCAAGAGTAAGAGAATAATTGTTAGTTTATAGAAATACAAGGCTAATAACTATCCATTTTTACTTTCGACAAACTAAAGGCGATAAAAAGAATATTGTGGGTGGAGCGTGCACTACCGAATTACTATGAATTCATTCATTTTACACCATGACACAAAGTTAGTGTCAAGTGTACTTGTCAACAGAAGCGTGGGGTGAGCTATTGCAAAGTAAGAAGAGTAGACGATGCGTCTACAGTGAGCAATAATTTCGAAATGGAAAGTGAACATGAGAGTTAGAGAGTTTGAGAATATGTATGTATGAGTGAGTAAGAGGTGTTATTTCAAGCTCGTATGGAATTATTCCTTTTAAAAAATAAAAAAATAAGATAAATAATGTACCTAACTTAACCTTTTAATCTTAGTAATTACATAATAATTAACAATGATTATAATATTAAATTCGTAGATGATTATGAAATTGCACTCGACATATGGGAATAACAATGATAAAAATGAAGTACTGATCTGCAATCGGATAGTTGACTCGCTGCAAGTAAAAACGGCTGATGCAACCCTTAGCATCTCTGGCTGCCGAACGTTTTTACGCTGCGTTTGACCGGCGAAGTTAAGTTACGTAATGTATATTATACATGAAAAATAAATAAAATTCGAATTTGCCTTTTTAATTAAATTTAAAATAGACCAAATACGAATTAATTGAGAATGATATTAGATTTAGTTAATTAATATGAATAACAAAAAGGAGAAAACATAATTCATTTATCATATTCCATATTGTTAATATGAATATCAAAAATGAAAGGAAAGAGAGTATGATGCACTTTACTATATCTCTCTCGCAACATGATTGTGAAGATTTAACAAACCCAAATAAACCTTATCTGATTATGAACAAATCCCGCACGGTTGTGAAGTAAGTCGGTCTTCAAGATAGCGGTTGTATGGGACATCAGGATTGACATGGCTGGTTTGCCAAGCCTTTCTGAAGGTTTCATCGTCGTACCATGGAGGCCTTGCATATTAAACAAAAAGCAGATGATATCTATACTCGTCTTTTAACATCGATGAGGGAGGGTGGAGGGGGATGCACGGGGGGAGGGGAAAAGGGAAATGTTAATGAGTCTCCTGTGACCAGACGCTAGTTCCGAGGGTCATGTAGCGGGGGTGGGGGGTGGGATGAGCGTGTCGTTTGTCGAACGTGGCGTGAGTGGGAGGGGAATTTATCAGTGGAATATTCCTTGAAATACTAACGAACTTTCAGACTCGTGTGGTTTACGTACATAATATAGTGAGTTGTAGAATTATAGAATTCGATAATACAAACGAATAATTAACGAATGAGAGAGAAAAAAAGTAGCATCATAGAAAAAGAATTGAAACATACGAAATTACTTTCTTTAATGTTGTTTTACGGCAAAATATACGATACATTTAACGCAGTTGTTAAATGAATAGTTCGATCACTGATAAGAATGTAATTATAATGTTAAAAGTGAGAGAAAAGAGAACACTGCCTAACAGAGAACGTTTGAACTTCTTTCACTGTTAAAACACATAAGCACACGTATATGGGGGACATAGAGAAAGTAGAGAAATAAGAAGAATTGGCCCATTGTATGTACTTACGGATTTGTGAAGAAATGTCGAGCGGAAACATTTCGAAGGGAAGTTTTAGGTGCTCGGGTGTGGCGGAGTCCATCTTGTCCGTTGATCTCGATTTCTTGCTCTCTGCGTCGTCAGGACCTTATTTTTTTTTCAAATCTTGATGTTGAAATTGCCTGGATGTTCCTATGGCCTTATGTCCTAACACATTCTTGCGATGTATGGGAAACCTGTGGAATACCAAACTGGGGTCACTTTCCTTCCTTCTTTTACAAATGACGCATGAATGTGATTTATTCACTGTCGGTGCCATGGTTGACATTCTTCTTCTTCTTTCTTCTTTTATAGGGTTTAGACTATGTTGAAGTCTATATTCCCTGAATCTTTGTTCTTGTTTCTTCTTGATTCTTATATCATATCTATAATTTTTTACATTTATAGGAAGATCTTTGTATGTCTCAAGATGTAGTACTTCTTTAAAGGAAGTTGATAAGCACCTGTAATGAGCATATTCATATTAGGATTGTGAATTTTTGCTTTTAATAGTGCTCGGAGTAACTTAGTTTTATATGAGTAGAATCTTGGACATTGTAGTGTCAGATGTTCAATGCTTTCTTCTTGGTTGTTGCACCATCTACAATTTGGGTCCACTACTAATTTTAGTTTGTATAAGTGTTGTTTCAATTTTGTGTGTTTTGTACTTATTCTAGTGAGACATACATCTATTTTCCTATTTTTTGAACTTGCCCATGGATGTGGTTGAGTTTTGCATTTGCTTTTTTGTTTTTTCTGGTGTTTTCTACCCTGCTGTTATTTTGTTTGTTTGAGTTGTGATTTCTGTATGTTTTTTTTTTTTTTTTTTTTAACTCTGTTGATGTTGTTTCGTTTGTGTTTGCTGTTGTTGATTTTGTGTTGTTTTGTGTTTGGTTGGATGTTGCCCTGTTTATTGTATCCTTATTTCTATCTGTTATCTTTTCTTGTTTTGTGTTAGGTTTCAGTTGATGTAGTTGTATTTTTATGTCTATATTGTTTGGCGTTATGTTTTTCTTTTTAATTTCTAGGGCTTTTTTGTGCATTTTACAGGAAATGTCTATTGGTGGATGTGCTTCTTCACAGTAAAAACAATATGAGGGATTAGTACAATCCTTATAGTTGTGATCAAATTTACTGCAATTACTACACCTTTATTTTATTTACATGTTAACACTTCATGACCATAACATAGGCAGTTAAAACATCTAGGTATTGGAAAAGTATATTGATAAACTTTGTATGATGTGTGACCTATAGCAACTCTTTCTGGCAGAGGACCTTTAAATGTTATCCTTAAAGATTTTGTTGGTATTCCTTTTTGGTCACTTTCTTTATCTTTGTTACATTTTGTCATTCTAATAATTTCTTGAATCTCGGAGCTGTCTCCCCATATTATTTTGATTTTTTCCTTTTATTGTGTTTATATATGTCTGTCTCTATGGGGTATATTGTTCCATATGAACATCCTGTAAATTTACTGGATGCCGGTTGTTTACATTGTACCTCCCAATCTCCTAGATGTTCTATGCCATTTAAATTATCTATTTTGGATATATCATTTACTTCAAAGCGGATTGCTTTCCCTTTTCCGAGAAATCTAAGAGTATCTTCTTTTATGTACTTTTGGAATACAGATTTGTTAATTGCATCCGTTAGTTTGATCGGATTGTTGAAATTTGAAGTAATTGATTCTCCTTTTAATTGAATAAGAACGACATAGTTTTGTTCTACTTGCTAGTTTACTGTTTCCTTGTTCTTGTTGATCATTTCTGATAATGTGTTCTTCCAGCCGGTTTCAATTCGTGTTCGCTTTGGGAATAGATTTTCTTCCAAGTCGCCGGTGATCACGTTTTTGTGCCCTTTGTTTTGGTGTTCAATGTCCATACCTTTAGATGTACCAAGTTCTTCTCCTGGTTCTGGATTTAGGTTTGTGTCTATTTATATTTCCTTTTGTACTATTCAATCTTCCAATAATAGTAAAGTTCACATTATGTAAGTAAGCTCTTTATTCTATGACGTTCACAATCGGACTCCGTGTTTTTGTTGGTTGACATTGAGCTACTTCTGCGGAAATGTCAAATTTCCCGGTCACAAAAATGTAAACAAACAGACGACAGAATGACCAGTAACGCCATCTCTACGTAGAGCGGATTTGTGTGTGTTCGTTTGTGCGTTACTTTAAGCGAGTTGCCAACTACTACTATAACAGCCATAATAAAAGTCTTCTATCTTTCCTTCATAGTTTTTTTTATTTTATTTTACTTAAAAACTAATTTTATACAATTTACTAATGTATTATTACAATATATTGAGATACAACAGAAGTTCATTATTTACAATCAAAGGAAACTATCATGGCAAGGTTAATACATTCTACCGATGTTACATTCTTATCTAAACCATATCTGCCCTATCACAATATTCTACCTTCATACTCTATCTGTCCTTCAGCATCCATTTCAGTGCTTAATACCTTGATTCCTTTATTCTTATTTTTTTAAGAAAGGCAGTGCCTCCTTTCAAGTTAACACACGTATTTAGAATAACATCGAAATAATCTTGTAAATATTTTAAATTCACTTCGTATTTAACATTATGCTCCTGCAGCATCAAAATATCTGTCTTAGGAAGATTTGCAAAGGATGCTAGTTTCATTTGTTTACAAACATCATTTAGCCCATTTATGGTAAGGGTAGCTATTGTTAGATACATTTTTATATAATAGAAATAAACACTATGTAAGGGAGGTCTTTAGTCTCTTTGTATTTCGGTTCTCCTTTTCTTTTTCTATTTTCTTTCCTGTCCCTCCCAACTAATCAAGTCATTTTATAGCAAGTCCAATTATGATCTATTTGATGTATATCCGCCACTGTTTGAACATACGTAATGCAGTCTTTACCTTTTTTTTATTCCCTCTGAGCTTTTGTCCACCTGCCTGTCCGCCTCCATCTGCTGCTCACCCCCTTTGCTTGGACATCTGGGCGTGTCTCCTACCTCCAGCATCTCATCAATTTCGTCGCGTAACCACCTTGCCATCTTTTTTTCTCTTTGGATCTCGTCATCTTCCTCATGTAACGCCGTTGACATCTCTTTTTCTGTCCTCTTTTCTCTATTTTCCTCGTATCTTCTTCCCGCCATTTCCACTTGCATTTGCTTCCCATATCCACCTGTAATTATTTCTCTCTTTGTTCCACTACTTTCTACGCACTGCCATCCTGTCATCTCTCTCTCCGCTACTAGTTCGCCATCTCTGTCCTGTTGCTCGTTCGCCAATTTTCGCAGTTGCGTCTGCATCTCGCCAGTTACATCTTGCCATTCTGTTGTTGTTCCCACCTTGGTCTGTTTAACTATCAGCTCCTCTTCTGTTTCCATGTTTCCTGTTTCCACCTGTGCTGCCCTTTGTACTTCCTGTTTTCTCCTCTCTAATTCTTGTTTTCCACATTCCTCTTCAGCTTCCCCTCTCGGTTCCATTGTATCCACACTTTCATGCTTATCAGCCTGTGCAGTTTCCTGTTGTCCAGCTGTAGTCTGACCTCCCGGTATTTCCAAAACCTCTGCATTCCCGCTAGGCTCCATCTGCGCCATCTGCTCGATCTGCTCTATTTCTGTCCTTATTTCCTCAAGGTCATTTTGAAGTGCATTCGTTTCTTTTGACATTCCTTCTGGTTTTGCTTGTGTTTCACTACATTCGTCCTCATTTGATTCTTTTCTTAACGGAGGAAAGTCTTTATCGTTAACGATATTGATACGGTCTTCATGTGTGCAAGATGCTGCCAGATGATCAGCCCTCCCGCATTTATGACACGTCTTAGTTTGTCCATTGTAGAAAAAAATAACACTGTGTCCACATATTGTCATTGTAGACGGAATGTTATATATTATTTCCATTTTTGCTGTCCGTGTGCCGTTTAACAGGTCTTCAGCTTTACCATATGTATGCCTATTTATTTTTATGTTGTACACTTTCCCGTATTTAATGAGTACTTGTTCTAGAACATCATTGTCCATATCAAATGGTGCATCTAATTGATACGTATGCAAATACTTGACTGAAATTCAATATTTTTACCTTTTCGCTTGAGTTTTTGATAGTTTTTTTTTTTTCTTCATATTTGTTGCAAAATTCTAAAAACTTCTTGTTCTCTTTGAATTTTATTATCACTTCATTATTTCTAACGTGTTGAAACCCGATTATATCTTCTGGATCTATTTTCAAAATGTCAAAAATTACTTTACATGTCAGATCACAGGCGGTGTGTAACCGGCCATTATGGATGACGTCAAAATGACGTCATCAGCCAGGGACAGCCTAGTTGCCCTCGGGGCATGCCCCCGGCAAGGCCGGTGTTTACTCACTCACCGCTCACTTATTTCACTCAGAAACACAAAGTCTAAAGCACTTCACAGAATAACGAGTTCTTTATCGTAACCTTGATTGTTTTATGTTACCTCTCACATTTTATTTCATCTCCATTTTGAAGTAGGAGATTCAAAAAAACGAAAAGAAACACTCAGGATCTAGAGCGCTGTTTTCACTGTCTCAAGGACGTATTGGATCTCCTTCATAGTCTTTGGTTAGGACAATATTTAGCGGTTTTGGCCATAGTGAGCACTTTCACAGTTCGGGTAATACTAGTGATTGAACAGGAGAGTTGAGGTCTTTTTATATTGTACGAAATGCATTTCGCGAGTAACTTTCCTTTTCGTTGCTGGTATGACAGACAAGGTGACGGATATGTCTCAGATCAGTAGATAATTACCTACTCGCCCAAGCAGATAATTAACTGCTCGAGTGTGCAGGTGATTGTCTGTTCTATGCCATCCTTAATTACTGTTGGAGTTTCCGATATCAATAGTAAACATGTTACATCCCCTCTGCTGTTCTCATCCTCGCTTGAGTGGATAACATTGCTGCATTCCGAAGACCTCACATTGTAGAATTCGTAGTTTTCACTCATATTTGTGCTTTCTAATGCTTCCAACCGCCAAAATGGTCCTATAGATCGAATTTGTAAGGTAATTAACTCCTGCTGTTTCAAGTGAGCAGATTAGCTGTTGTAAACCTTTACTTACTTAATAACATCATTAACTAGGGTTAATAACTAAGTCTCGCGCTTTCTATGGTAATTACCGCTTGTGTCCAGAGGGAGGAGGGTGGGGGAGAGGTCAGAGTCGGAGGTGAAGGGGTGAGGGAGGCGGGGTTGTTTTGACCACTATAGGGGTACAGGTGTACCCGTGGTGAGCTGTTTAGTCCCGGGTGTGGGGAAGCGGATGGGAGGGGGGGAGGTCATAGGCTGAGGTGAAGGGGTGAGGGGGGGAGGGGGAAGGTAGGGGGAGGGAAGTTAAAGTTTAGGGGGGGGGGGGGTTATGACCGTTAGTGACGGGGGGGGGGGGGGCGTGGTTGTTATGCACGTTCATGAGGTGAGTCGTTCAGTCCTCACATCTACTCACATAGATGAAGGAAAAACATGGAAAACATTCCCGAGCAGAAAGGGTTGGGTTGGCTAGTGTTAAGGTCACACACACACACACACACACACACACACACACACACACACACACACACACACTAAGGTAGTAGCAAGATACACAGCAGTGCACGAGGATTGGTGGGTGGTAATTCTTTGTTTACAGCTGTAGCAGGAGTGGAGGTCCCCATCATCACCGCTTTAATGTCTTATGTCTTTTGCAGGAAGTGTGCTGTGTGGTCCTGAGTAAATCATGGATGACAAACTGTGCGAGAAGCAACGCACAGCACAGACGAGTGAACAAAGACCTAACGTGGACTCCAAGAGTGAATCAGTGCATGAAGATTATATCATGAATTTAGGCAATGCACGCAACGAAGACCTGGAAAGTGAAGGACACAGTCAAAACCTAGAGAATAAGGGGTACAGCCAGGACCTGGAGACTGAGGAAGAAAGGAAAGATCCCCAGAATGTGGAACACATTCAAGACCTAGAGAATAAGGGGTACAGCCAGGACCTGGAGACTGAGGAAGAAAGGAAAGATCCCCAGAATGTGGAACACAGTCAAAACCTAGAGAATAAGGGGTACAGCCAAGACCTGGAGACTGAGTTAGAAAGGGAAGATCCCAAATGTGAACACAGTCAAAACCTTGAGAATAAGTACAGAGCCAAAACCTGAGACTGAGGAAGAAAGGAAAGATCCCCAGAATCTGGAACACAGTCCAAAACCAGAGAATAAGGGGTACAGCCAGACCTGAGACTGAGAAGAAAGAAGATCCCCAGAAATGAGGTAACACATTCAAGAACCTAAGATAAGGGGTACAGCCAGGACCTGGAGACTGAGGAAGAAAGGAAAGATCCCCAGAATGTGGAACACAGTCAAAACCTAGAGAATAAGGGGTACAGCCAAGACCTGGAGACTGAGGAAGAAAGGAAAGATCCCCAGAATGTGGAACACAGTCCCCCCCCCCCCCCCCCCCAAAAAAATAATACCTAGAGAATAAGGGTACAAGCCAAGACTGTAGACAGGAAAGAAAGGAAGAGATCCCCAGAATGTTGGAACCACACAGTCAAAACCTAGAGAATAAGGGGTACAGCCAAGACCTGAACTGAGGAAGATAGGAAAGGAACCCCAGAATGAGAACACAGTCCCAAAACCTAGCGATTAAGGGGTACAGCTCAAGCCCTGAGACTGAGAATAAAAGGAAAGATCCCCAAATTGGAACACTTAGTCATAACCTAGAGAATAAGGGTAACAGCCAAACCTGAGACCTGAGAAGAAAGGAAGATCCCCAGAATGTGGAACACAGTCAAAACCTAGAGAATAAGGGGTACAGCCAAGACCTAGAGACTGAGGAAGAAAGGAAAGATCCCCAGAATGTGGAACACAGTCAAAACCTAGAGAATAAGGGGTACAGCCAAGACCTGGAGACTGAGGAAGAAGGGAAATATCCCCAGAATGTGGAACAAATTCAAGACCTAGAGGATAAGGGGTACATCCAAGACCTGGAGACTGAAGAAGAAAGGAAAGATCCCCAGAATGTGGAACACAGTCAAAACCTAGAGAATAAGGGGTACAGCCAAGACCTGGAATGAGAAGAAAGAAAGTTCCCAGAATGTGGAACACAGTCAAAACCTAGAGAATAAGGGGTACAGCCAGGACCTGGAGACTGAGGAAGAAAGGAAAGATCCCCAGAATGTGGAACACAGTCAAAACCTAGAGAATAAGGGGTACAGCCAAGACCTGAATAATGCGGGACAAAAGAATGAGGTAGAAAACACAGACACGAAGAATGAGGTAGAATGGACAGTCCCGGAGAATGAGGAGGATTACATGGGCCTGAATTATGAGGAAGAAAGCACTGACCCAAAGAAGGAGGAAGAAATCACAAACCCGAAGAATGAAGAGGAAACAAACCAGAAGAATGAGGGAAAGTGTTCAGAGCCGGAGAATGAGGAAGAAAACGCGGATCCGATGAATAAAGGAGAGGGCACATACTTGAAGAATGAGGAAGAGACGACAGACCTGAAGAATGAGGAAGATAGCACAGACTCGATTGATGATGAAGAAGACACAGGTCTGATGAATGAGAAGGAAAATGAGGAGGAAAGCTTGAAGAATGAAGCAGAGGGCACAGACCCGAAGATTGAGGATGAAAACCTGAAGAATGAGGAAGGAATCACAGACACAGAGAATGAAGAAGAATGCCTAGGCTTGAAGAACGAGGAAGAAATCACTTATTTGAAGAATGAAGTAGAGGACAGAGACCCAGAGAATGAGGAAGGAACTACAGACGCGAAGAATGATGAAGAGAGCACAGATCCGGAAAGTGAGGAAGAGATGCTCATTGAGGAAGACGATGAGGAAGGATGGAGAAAAAGTGAAGACCATGAGTATTGTGAGAAAAAGGCGACCATGAGGGACAAGGAAGGAAAGCAGAACAGGACCATACGTACACCTAAACGGGGTAAGTAGACATATGAGTATGGATAGATGGATGAATGGATGAATGAATGAATGGATAGGTAAATAGATAGATAGATGGATGAAAACAATAGATGGGAGGGATAGAGCGAAAAGGTTGATGTGTGGATGAGTTAATAGATGAATAAGTAGAGTATAGAGAGAAAGATGAATGAATGGATAGATGGATGAAAACCATGGGTGGAAAGGATAGAGTGAATAGGAAGGTTGATGAGGTAATGGATGAATAAGTAGATCTATGAGTGTGGATAGAACGGTGGATGGATATACGAAAAAATGATTGTGAGGGATGGAGTAAATAGGAAGACTAATATGTGGATGAGTTGATAAATGGATGGGCGATAGACAAATATACCTAAGCATACATATGACAGATAGGTTAAGAATAAAGTCCATGGATAAATGAATGAGTAAGTGAACAAATAATCGGATGGTTGGTTAGTTTTTTATTTATAGATTATCGGAGTTATACTTGTAAACGTATCACATATCAATACATAGTTGAGATAAAGGCACGCAAGTAAATGTGTTAAGAAAAGAAGGAAAAATCCAAGCACTTGATGCTATCTCTTACCAGCGAATCTTAGATTACCTCAAGGTTGTTTACATTTCATGTGGGGTGGTTCTAGAAGGTATGGAGGAGAGGAAAGGGGAAGGAAAAGGGAGAAGTAGGCAAGGAGGGTAGGAAGGAAGAGAGAGAAAGGGAAAACGGGGTGAGGGGTGAAAGGAGAAAGGGAGGAGAGAGGGGAGAATGAAAGAAAGAGGGAAGGCAATTCGAAATTTCTTGAACATTATACAGTAAAAACATTAACAACGTTTTGAATCTCGTCTAGACACGTCAAGCCTAGTAAAGTGTGTTTATAT
>NW_028234441.1:15751961-15756961 GCF_977035675.1 Penaeus japonicus
CTCTCTCTCTCTCTCTCTCTCTCTCTCTCTCTCTCTCTCTCTCTCTCTCTCTCTCTCTCTCTCTCTCCCTCCCTCCCTCCCTCTCTCTCCTCTCTCCTCTACTCCCTCCCTCCCTCTCTCTCCTCTCTCCTCTACTCCCACCCCCCCTCTCTCTCTCACCCTCTCTCTCTCTCTCTCTCTCTCTCTCTCTCTCTCTCTCTCTCTCTCTCTCTCCTTTCTCTCTCTCTCTCTCTCTCTTCCCCCCCCCCTCTCTCTCTCTCTTCTCTCCCTTCCTTCTCTCTCTCTCTCTTCTATCTTCCCCTTCTCTCTCTCCTATCTCTTCTCTCTCTCTCTCCTCTCCCCCCCCCCCCCCTCTCTCTCTCTCTCTCCTCTCTCTCTCTCTCTCTCTCTCTCTCTCCCTCTCTCTCTCTCTCTCTCTCTCTCTCTCTCTCTCTCCCTCCCCCCCTCTCCCTCCTCTCTTCTCTCTCTCTCTCAACACCTCCCCCCCCCTCTCTCTCTCTCTCTCTCTCGTCTCTCTCTCTCTAGAGAGTATATATATATATATATAATATATAATAAATATTATATATCTATATATATATATATATATCTCCCTCTCTCTCTCTCTTTCTCTACTTTCTGTCTATACATCTATTTATCTATCTATCCCCCCCTCTCTCTCTTTCTCTCTTCCTTTCTCTCCCTCCCTCCCTTTCTCTCCCTCCCTCCCTCCTTCCGTTCCTCTCCCTCCCTCCCTCCTTCCGTTCCTCCCCTTCTCTCTCCCTCTCCCTCCCTTCCTCTTTCTCTCTCTCTCACTCTCATTCTCTTTCTCTTTCCTATCTTCTCTCTCTCTCTCTTTCTCTTTCCTCTGTTCTTTCCTCTCTCCTCTTTCTCTCTCTCTCTTTCCTCTCTTCTCTCTCTCTCTCTCTCTCTCTCTCTCTCTCTCTCTCTCTCTCTCTCTCTCTCTCTCTCTCTCACACACACATATACATGAATATACATTAATGGTTTGTATTTGTCAGATTGATATCATCCGGCCGGATAAGGCTTTGAAATGCTTCCAACCTGTGGCTCCGTTACCGGTTCGTGATATGGTTTGTACACGGTTATATTTACGTTTATATAAACACACACGCACACGCACACGCACATGCACACGCTCACGCACACACACACACACACACACACACACACACACACACACACACACACATATATATATATATATATATGTGTGTGTGTGTGTGTGTGTGTATATACATACATATATGCAGGTGTTTTCTAATAAATCTATTTTGTTTATATTTTTTCTGCCCTGTATATTTATTGTGTATATCTGCCACACATACATATATATATATATATGATTGATTTTAAATCCAGAAGCTGTTTGAATTCACGGCCGTTGACCTTGAAAAGGTAGGAGCTACGGCCCTCCCCGTCGTACTGAGGAAGAGAAGCGACAGGCATATGCCAATTATAGATATTAAGGGATCCCGTGAGAAGGAGGAGGTGATCGAGGAAGACGAGATGATCCAGGAAAGTGATGAAGAATCACACTTTCATGATTATCAGTGTGACTTCATTGTAAGTATTCCTATGAGTTAGTGAGTTTGAACACATATACGTTGCAATTTATTGATCCTTTAAAAATGCTATTAGGCAAAGACCTACATCGATTATTTGGTACTTTTACCGATAAAGATTTTAAGATCTGTAAGGAAAATTCTTCCTAAACTTTTTTATAAATTAAGGAGTCGTATATGTGAACAAACCATCAGCAGTTTTGATGCTGCTATGTTTTTACTGTTACCAAGATGATGAAAATAATGATTTTAATGATAATGATGATTATAATGATAATAATGATAATGATGATTATGATAATAAGAATGATAATGAGGATGTTGACGATGATGCTGAATATCATCGTTATTATCATTACTCCTACTATCATTATTAGTATTGTTATTGTTAATATTAATATTTTTGTTATCATCATCGTCGTGATTGCTATCACTATTATATATATATATTTTTTTTTTTCCAGAGTCCTCCGGAACCAAGGCGGCTTAAAGTAAAAGCTAGGAGGCGAAAGGTGAGATAAATACAATAAACAGTTGATGAATATGAATATCCGTATATTATGATCATGAACACACACACACATAGCCACGGTCACACGCACATGTACACGTACACGTACGCGTACAGGCAAGCACGCACACAAACACATTTACTTTTGTCATTTATCACTGCTATCATAAATATCATATTATATGAATTTTTTTTCTCATTATTCCAGAGCTTGGAAAGGTTCCGAAGGAAAGGCCCCTATTGTCCACTAAAATAATATGTAAGAAGACGTTTACACCTTCAGGGAAAGCTTTTTAAAGGAATAGACTTAGTTAAAAAAAACGTAATGGTTTTATGTGAATAACAAGGAGACGACTTATAAAATCTGTACCAGGAGTGATACTTACGAATAAATATGAAGTCAACAAATAGTCAATTCTCTTCACATAGAAACTCCTTGTCTGCAAAGAAGCTTTTTTGTTCATGGAAAATAAGAAAGTGGAAGCTTTTACGTTCCTAAAGGAATAAACTTAGTTAAAAAAACGTAATGGTTTTATGTGAATAACAATGAGACGACTCATAAAATTTGTACCAGGAGTGATACTTAAGAGTGGATATGAAGAGTCAACAAATAATCAATTCCCTTCTTTTAGAAACTCATATTCTCTCTTTATATGTATGTATATATATATACACATTTATATTATATATATATATATAAATATATATATATATATATAAATATATATATATATATATATATATATATATATATATATATAAATATATATATATATATATATATATATATATGTATATAAATATATAAATAAATGTATATATATATGTATATACAAATATATCTGTATATAAATAAATATATATATATAAATATATATATATATATATATATATATATATAATATGATATATATATATATTAATATAATATATATATATATAAATATATATATATATATATATATATATATATACATAGATATATACACATGTACACACACAATATATATATATATATAATATATATATATATATATATATATATATATATATATATATATACAATATATATATATATACACATAAAATATACATATATATATATATACATATAATTATATATATATAAAATATATAGTAATATATATATATATATATATATATATTTATATATATATATATATATATATATATATATATATATTGCCCCTAATTCTCTCTCTCTTTCTCTCTTCTCTCTATTAATATATCTTCCCATCTCTCTCTCTCTCTTTCTCTCTCTCTCTCTCTCTCCCCCCCTCTCTCTCTCTCTCTCTCTCTCTCTCTCTCTCTCTCTCTCTCTCTCTCTCTCTCTCTCTCTCTCTCTCTCTCTTTCTCTCTGTCGCCCCTCTCTTGCATTTCTCTCCTCTCTCACTCTCTCTATCCCTCTCCTTCCCCTTTCTCACTTCTCTCTACTCTCTCTCTCTCTCTTTCTTTCCTCACTCTCTCTCCCCTCTCTTTCCTCTCTCTCTTTCTCTCTCACTTTTTTCTCTCTCTCTGTCTCTCCCTCTCTTTTACTCCTTTCTCTCTCTCTCTCTCCTCTCTCTCCCTCCCCCTCTCTCTCTTTCTCTCTGTCGCCCCTCTCTTGCATTTCTCTCCTCTCTCTTTCTCTCTATCCCTCTCCTTCCCCTTTCTCCATTCTCTCTACTCTCTCTCTCTCTCTATCTCTTTCTTTCTTTCCTCACTCTCTCTCCTCTCTTTCTATATCTCCCCTCTCTGTGAGGGTTGTCTTAGTCTATCGTAACTGACAACCCAGCACAAAATAGGGAGTGATGTCATACACAGGTTTATTCCATAACGCAGATAGTCTGTCGTTATGGTGCACGAAAGATATATTCACTACAGCACATGATCACAGTAATAAACAATATCACAACACGTGTAAACAGGCGGAGAAATCGGGCGTCAGCGGTAGCGGAGTCGATCCCGGTCTGTCGGTATTTTCCAAACATCCTGCTTATATGGAAGGGGTTCGCATCCGACGTCCCCAGCGGAAGGAACGTGGCAAGATAGTCTGGAATGTAGGAGGCGTGACTATCGAGGAATTAAGCTCGTTTTGAAGGTCTAAGGTACTTGGGATGGCGACAATGTGTGAGCCACCCATCACTCAAAGTTGACCTGACCTGACCGGGCGATTGCCTCACTGATTAAGGGTGCGAAAATGCATATATATGTATATGGATCTATTGCTGTAATTCATATCTTATATGAGCATGATATATAGTTCTATATAAGCATAATATATAATTCTCACAACGCGCGGCCACCTATGGAACAAGTCGTCCTCGACTTGCAAAGATAAATAGGATCAGAATATTGGGCATGCATGAGCAAAAAAAGTGCAAAAAATAAGGAATAAGCGAAATAGTATACACATTTTAGTAAAACCCTCTTTCAATGTAGTATGAAGATTCAACACCCCGAGTAGACAAACATCTTGATTGTGCAACGAAACCCATGCGGTTGCAAAGGTGCGCTGGTCCTCAAGATGGCGGCGTCGGGACATCAGGGTTGACAAGGCTGGTTTGCCAAGCCGTTCTGATGGAATCCTCTTCAACTTGCAGACCTGGAATGAATACACAGAGTAGTGCCCGATGCATACATAACAATTGCATTGATGACTGGCAGTGCCAAAATAGTAGGGTGGGAGGTAGAGACTTATAGATATTGCATGTATATAGATATATCAAAATATTGATTAGACATAACTGAAGTAATGATGATTAACTTAACTTTCTTGGTCCTCTCTGCGTCACGTCGACAGATGGTGCGGCATGTAGTTTAACCGACACATTCGACAGGAAATATGTAGATTGCGACGCAGAATGGGTCAAGTAAGTAATAAGATGATAATCAATCTCTGCATTTTTGTTAAAGAGTACTAA
>NW_028234441.1:15764461-15766961 GCF_977035675.1 Penaeus japonicus
GTTATATATATATATATATATATTTATATATATTATAAATATATATATTAATATATATATATATTATGTAAAATATTTATAAGATATATTTATATATTTATGTATATATATATATATATGATATATATTTATTATATATATATATATATATATATGTATTTATATAATATGTGTGTGTGTGTGTGTGTGTGGTGTGTGTGTGCGTGTGTAAGTGTGTGTGTGTTTGTGTGTGTGTGTGTATATAAATATATATATATATAGATATATATATATATGTATATATATATATATATATATATATATATATATATATATATATATATATATTATATATATATATATATATTATATTTATACATACATACACACACACACACACACACACACACACAACATATTATATATTATATATATATATATATATTTTTTTTATATATTTATATATATAAATATATATATATATATATATAATTTATATGTATTATATATATATATATATTATATATATATATATAATATTATCTAAATATATGATATTAAATGTATATATCTATATATATATATATATATATATTTATATATTATATATATATCTATATGTATTACATATATATATATATATATATATTAATATATATATATATTATGTGGTGTGTGTGTGTGTGTGTGTGTGCGTGTAATAGTGTGTGTGTGTGTTTGTGTGTGTGGCGTTATAAATTGATATATATATATATATAAATATATATATTATATTATTATTTATAGTTATATATATAGATATAATATATAATATATATATATATATTTTACATACATACACACACACACAAACACACACACACACAAGATTTATATATATATAGATATATATATATATATATAGATATATATATATTCATAATATAACTACATATATATATATATTATTATATATATATTATATATATATATATATATAATATTTTAATATATATTTATATTGATATATATATATATATATATATATATATTTTATTTTTATATATATATATATTTATAACATAATATATATATATATAATATATATTTTTATATATATATTTTTATATATATATATAGTATATATTATATATGTATTTATAAATATTAATTTATATATATATAACCAATATATTATACCTTACAACCATCTAATATTTATATATAATATATAATATAGATTTATATATATATTTTATTATTTTAATAATAAAGAGAGGTAGAGAGAGGAGAGGATGAGGTTGGTTGAGAGTGTTGAATGAGAGAGAGAGAGAGAGTAAGCGAGGTAGTGTAGTAAGAAATATAAATTTACATAATCATATATATTTACTATTTACATGTATCATTTGATTTATACATATATATATTTTTATATTGTTATATATTTTTTTAATTTTGTGAATTTATTTATATATTTTTATGTATATGTATATATATTTTTTTTTTTGGACTAGATATTTATTTTTTATAGATTTATATATATATGTATTATATTTTTATTTAGATATAGATATATATATTTACACTCTCTCATATCATCGCATAGTTTTAGATAGGTTATATATGATATTAGTTTTGTGATTATTGCAATTTTATATATATAGTTTAGTGTTTATTTTTTTGTTATATTTTTATGATTGTTAGATTTTGTGTGAGTTTGGTATTAGGTGTTGAGATCTTAGATATTTTATATATTGATTATAATGTATATATTTTAGTGATATATTTATATCTATATATTTTCTATTATTTATAAGATGAATATTTTATTTATTTTTTTATATAATATATTTTTTTTATATGACTATATAGCTATATATATTTATGCTTATTTATATTTTTAAGTTTATATATAGTTTATTTATATTTTTTATTGATATTTAGATAGATTTATTTTAATAATGATTTATTAGATTTAGTAAGATATAGAATATATAGTTTTTTATGTACATTTTTATTTATAGATATATATATAGATATATATTTATATTTTTATATTATTTTATGTTTCGTATGTGTGTGGGTTGTGTGGTGTGTGTTGTGTGGGGGTGTGTGGTGCGTGTGTTTGTGTGTGTGGTATGGTGTGAGGTGTGTAGTGAACATATTTATATTATATTTATTTTATATATAATTTATATTTTTTTATATTTATTTATATTCATTGCTTACACACACACACACACATAAACTCACACACACACACACACACACTCCACCACTCACTCACACCACACACACACACACACATATATCTATCTTTAGATATATATAAATATATTATATTATATGTATATATATATTTACTATAATATTGTGTGTGTGTGTGTGCTTTGTGGGTGTGTGTGTGTGTGTGTGTGCGTGTGTGCTGTGTGTGATTATGCATGTGAGTATGTGTGTGGTAAATAAAAGAACTAAAAAGAAAAGAAAAAGGAAGAAAAAAAAAAAAAATAAAAAAAAAACAAAAAAAATAAAAAAGAATATA
>NW_028234441.1:15771961-15776961 GCF_977035675.1 Penaeus japonicus
TATTAAATATATTATATTATATGAAATTATTTTTTTTCGTACACATACTATATACTGTCTATATATTTATATTTTTATATAAATTATATATATATATTATATATTATCACAAAAAACCCCCCCCACACACAAACATACTTTCCAAAAACCCCACACCCAAAAAACTGCAGAACTCACAAAAAAAACCCAAAGTGCAGAACCTCCACACAAAACACACTGGCAACCTCCCCCAAAACAAACATAGTGCACAACCCACACACAAACACGGCAAAACCTCACAAAAACAACGCGTCAACCCCACAAACAAAACCCCTGCCCAAACTCACACACCAAAAACATTAAACCTACAACAAAAAAAAGTGCACCAACCTCACCACACTACTCTTGCACAAACCCCACACTAAAACACAAGTGTACCCTCACCACAACGCACGTGCCAACACCAAAAAAACAGACGTGGACAACCCCAGGCACAATACACATGGACTGTACAGTCCCAACCCCACTCATTTAAAAACATTTATTAAAAACCCCAAAACATCACACAAACCAAGGACCCACCCAAAGAATTTTATTTTATTTTTATATATTATTTATTAATTTTTTTTATGTATTATTATATGTATATTATTTTTTAAAAAATTTTTAATTTTAAATTATAAATTTAAATACATTATGTATATATATATTTTAATTTTTAGAAATATAATATTAATGTATATTATTTTTTATTATATTTATTTTTATATTTATTATATTTATAAATATATTATATATTATATTATATTTTAAAAATTTATATACCCTACACAACTCACACGCAAAAACCTGCAAACCTCACACACAAATTTTCCGTTAAAAATCTCACCCCAAAAAACAAAGTCTACCAAAAACATGTGCCAAAACCCCCACACAAAAACCGACACAAAACTCATTCCCCCAAAAATGTGCATAACCTCACACCCCAGAGAACGTGCCAACCTTTATAAACAAGCATATTTTTAAACCCCACCCTACAAAACCCCAAAGTCAAAAACCTCTCAAACAAACATATGGGCCCAACCTCACTTTTTAAAAACTCATTTCACAAAATCACCCCAAAACACGGTTTTTTTTTACAAACCCCACACAAAAACCTACGCCCACAACCCCTCACCCCAAACCCAGTGCACAAACCCCACCGAAACTCAAGTTTCCCTAACCCCCACATAAAATCACGTGCAAAACCCCACCAAAAAACAAACTTTCACAACCTCAAACAACACACGTGGACAAACCCCCACACACAAAACACAGGGGGGGACAATCTCCCCACACAAAAAAAACCCGGGGCAACCTCACACACAAACACACGTGGACAACCCCACACAAAAACAACAGGGAAACCCCACCCACAAACACAAAGTGGACAACCCCCACCACCAAAAAACACGTGGACAACCTCACACCCCAAAAACACGTGGGCAACCCCAACAAAACAAACGTTTGGCATTTTCACACACAAACACAAAGTGGACAACTTTACACACAAACACCGTGGACAAACCCCAAAACCCCCAAACAAACCCCTGGACCCAAAAATCAACCCCAAAAAACCGTGGAAAACCTTTTTAAAACCCCAACACCGGGGGACAATTTTCACCAAAAACAAAGTGGACAAACCCCCCCCCACAAAAAACAAGTTTGGGCAACCCCACACCAAAAAACACGTGGACAACCTGCACAAAAAAACCCCGTGGACAAATTTTTTTCCCCAAAAAACGTGGCCCAAAAACACACCAAACAAACGTTGGGGCAACCCCAAACACCCAAAAACCCCTGGCGGGCAACCCCACACAAAAAAAAACACGGGGGACAACCCCAACCAAACACACGTGGACAAACCCCACAAACCCAAAAACCCGGGGGACAACCCCACCACCCAAAACACAGTGGGCATTTCACCACAAAAAACACGGGGACCAACCCCACCACAAAACAAAAGTGGCAACCCCACACACAAACACACGGTGGACAACCCCACACCAAAAAAACGTGGAAAAATCCCCACACAAAACACCGTGGACAAACCCCACCCCAAAACAAGTGGGCTCCTAGACAAACCCCACGTGGACAACCTCACGCCAAAACACGTGGAACAACCCCAACGCCCAAAAACAAGTGGAAAAAACCTTCAAACCCCAAAAAACAGTGGACAACCACACACAAAAACACGGGAAACTTCACACACAAAAAACCCCCGGGGGGAAAAAATTTTTTAAACCACAAAAATACTTTTTAATAAGAAACAAAATTTAAAAAAATTAAAAAAACAAAGGGGGAAAAAAATCTTTAAAATTTCAAACCAAAATTTTTTTTTTTAAATTTTTTTAAAATAAAACCATTACAAATTTTACACCCCAAAAAAGGAACCAAAAAACCCCTTTTTAAAATATACCGGTAAGTTTTTTTTTAAACCCAAAAACAAATTTAAAAAAGAGTAAACAAAAAAATTTTTTATATAATATTTATATTTTTATATAATTTATATATATTACATATATTTTTTATATTTTATATAATATATATATATATACAATATAGACTTTTTTTTTTTTTCTTTCGGCCCTTTTCCGTGCATGAGGGGGGGCCCAAAAACCCCGCAAATTTGTCCGCTTTTAAAAAAACCCCGAACCTTAAAACCTCCCCAAAATTAAAACGGGTTTCCTTGGAAATTTTTAAGGGGGGGCCTTTAAATGTTTTATGTTTTATATATATTTTTTTTTAAATTTATTTTTTTTTGGGGTTTTTTCTTTTTTTTAATTTTCCCTTACATTTTTTATTTTTTTTACATTACATTTTTTATTACTTTTCATTACTTTATCAATTTTTTTTCTTATTTTCTTTTTTAAAATTTTTTTTTTACTAAAATTTTTTTTTAAAAATTTTTAAAATTTTTATTTTCATTTCTTTGTTCTTCCCATTTTCCTGTGCATTAGAGTTGATCGGGGAGTAACCAAAAGGTTTTGCGGCGATTAAATTTCGATTCAATAATGGGGGGACCCGGTTTTTTCTGGCATGGAAATATTGGGGGGCCAGGGTGGGCCCCGTTTTTTGGGGGAACCCCTGCCCTTTGGGGTTTTGGGAAGTGTCCCCCCCCAGGTGGGGTTTTCAGGTACGGGCTGCGGTTCTGGGGCGTTGGCGTTTTTTAACGAAAACCCCCTTCGTTGGGAAGGGCCCATCCTCAAACCGGTTTTAAGTATCCATACCAAAGATTAAAGTGCCCGTTCCCCTTTTTTGGTTTGACTACCCAAATTTTTCCCGTGAAATTTCCTTTTCCCCAAAATTCCCCGACGGACAAAAACTCCGCCCCCGGGATATCAAGGATGGCGGCTCTATTAAATTCACCCAAAATATATACAAAAACCCTTTTTTTCGCAGTTAAATCGACCCCAAAGGGTTTAAAACCAAAAACGGGGCTTTTGCCATGGAGCCCCAAAAACGAAGGTGGGTGCGCCGTGTCCGGGCCAGAATTTAAAAGGGCCCGCCCCCCGTTTTTGGGAAATTTATGAATGATTGAATCAGAGGTATTTCTTAAAAAACCCGGAAGAATTTTTTGTATCTGCCTTAAAAACGATGATGCAAGTATGTGACTTAGTTTTCATCCAAAGGGAATTTTTAACCCGTACAGGGCTTTTCACACCCAAGGGCGGCCCGGGGGAACCCATAAGGCCGCAGTGAACCCTCCAAAAGCAAAACCCCCTCCCCTTTTCTCCCAAATCCCGTCTTGAAAAACCAATTTTCCCAAAAAAACTGATCACCCCCGGAATGTCATGAAGCTTCCGAAAAATTTTTAAGGGCATGGTCTTCCCACCCTCAAAAGTTTAGATTTTCATAAGGGCTTTCTCAAGTCGTTTTGTCCCGGAAAAATCTTTCAAATCGGCCCGCCCCCGACAAATTGGGGGGAGAACTGTTAAGCACTGGACTCTCTTTTTGGGGCCAACCTTAAAACTCTTGCCTTTTCTCTGTTTTTTTATTAGGAAAAGAATTTCAAAGAATAGGTGGACGTACTATAAAGGAAGTTGAATTTTTTGCCCAGTACTTTTCCCGTTTTTCCCCGGGAAATTTTAAAAAGCTTCGCCGGTTTTGTGTTTGGGATGGATTTTTTTTGTTTATTTTTGTGCTGTTTTTTTTTTAAAGGGTGTGCCCTGGTTTCTATGTTTATATGTGAATTCAGAATTGGGGTGTGAGTGTGTGTGTGTGTGTGTGTTTGTGTGTGTGGGGTGTGGTGTGTGTGTTTTGTGTTGTGTGTGTGTTGTGTGTGTGTGTGTTGTGTTTAAATTAGTTTATTTGTGTTTCGTTTTAGATATTTATTTTGTTGTTGTGTGGGTTATTGTTTGTTTTATTGGTGAGTTTCTTTTATAGTGGGTTTGTGAGGTTTTTGTTTGTGTTTTTTTTTAGTTTTTGTTTCATGTTTTTATTTGTTTTTTTATCAGTTTGTTTTATTTTTGATTGATATTTATGATATAGTGTGTGTGTTAGTTTTACTTTAGATTTTTACTTTCTTTCCTTGATGTATATTAGTATGTATATTTTTTTATTTTTTATTGTTGATTTTTTTGATGTGTTTTAGTGTGTAGTGTGTGTGATAGTAGTTATGTTTTGTTTTTTGATGTTTAGTTGTGATATTTTAAGATTATCATTTTTTGATTCATTTTCGTATTTTATAGTAAGATTTTAGATTGTGTGAGTTTGTTTTTTCGAGTTTCATTGTTTGTTTGTGTTTTATTTTTAGTTTGTTAATATTTTTTTAACAGTGATTTGTTGATTTATTTAGTAGTTTAGTTTGATTATTTGTTTTTTATTTTTTGTATTTTGAGTGTTTTTTTCAGTGTTTGTTTTCTGATTTGTGAGTGTGTTTTATTTTAAATTTAGATTTTGTTGGTGTGATTGTTTTTTGTGATTTAGTATTGTTTTGTTTTTGTTTGTTTGAGTTTGATTTTTGTAATTGTTAGATTTGT
>NW_028234441.1:15781961-15784461 GCF_977035675.1 Penaeus japonicus
TGCACAACTCACACTACACGTGCAACCTCACACTAACATACTGCACAATCACAAAATACATACCGTACATATACACAAAATTTATGTATATCACACGATAACACTGTACAACTATACAAACACTTCATAACCGCACACAAATAATATAACCTCACACACAAAATAGTACAACCTCACATCAATAACGTATGAACTCACACAAAACATGCAGTAACTCAAATACACACGTGACATCACACACAAATAGTGCACAATAACACAAACATGTGTAATCCTAAACAATAATAGCGTACAATCAAACATATACACACGTGCACAATCACATAAAAACCATTACAACTTCATCAAAATACAATTGACAACTATAACACATACTTTAAACCTCAATAAACACAGTGTAATACTAACAAACATGAATACTACTATATATATAAATATATCAATATATATATATATATATTATATATATATATATATATTATATTATATATACATAATGCATATATGCGTGTGTGTGTGTGTGTACACACATGTATATATATATTATATAGATATATATATATATATATATATATATATATATCTATATATATATTATATATATATATATATGCTTATATATATATATATATTATATATATATATATATATATATATATATATATGTATATATATATATTTATATATATATATATATATATTATATATATATATATATATATCCTCCTATATATATATATATATATGCACACACACACAAACACACACAACCTCACACGGAAACACATTCACAATACACATTCAACCCCCCTCCACACACACAATTAAACTACTAGACTACCCAAAGTACTACACAAACACACGCGCACAACCTCACACACAAATACACGTGCAGAACCGCACACACAAACACACGTGCATAACCTCACACGCAAATATACGTGCAGAACCTCACACACAAACACATGTGCACAACCTCACACACAAACACATGTGCACAACCTGACACACAAACATACGCGTACAACCTCACACACAAACACACGTGCAGAACCTCACACGCAAACACTCATGCACAACCTCACACACAAACATACGCGTACAACCTCACACACAAACACACGTGCAGAACCTCACACGCAAACACTCATGCACAACCTCACACACAAACATACGCGTACAACCTCACACACAAACACTCATGCACAACCTCACACACAAACACGTGCACAACCTCACACACAAACATACGTGCACAACCTCACACACAAACATACGCGTACAACCTCACACACAAACACACGTGCAGAACCTCACACGCAAACACACGTGGACAACCTCATACACAAACACATGTGCATAACCGCACACACAAACACTCATGCACAACCTCACACACAAACATACGTGCACAACCTCACACACAAACACGTGCAGAACCTCACACACAAACACACGTGCAGAACCTCACACACAAACACACGTGGACAACCTCACACACAAACATACGTGCACAACCTCACACACAAACACGTGCACAACCTCACACACAAACATACGCGTACAACCTCACACACAAACACACGTGCACAACCTCACACACAAACACACATTCACAACCTCACACACAAACACACGTGCACAACCTCACACACACATACTCTTGCACAACCTCACACATAAACACAAGTGTACAACCTCACACACAAACGCACGTGCACAACCTCACACAAAAACAGACGTGGACAACCCCACGCACAAACACATGTGCACATGTACATGTCCCACACACACACATGCATCACACATTCATACATACACACACATACACACACACACGCAAGGACACACACCAACAGATTATATATATATGTATATATATATATATATATATATATTATATATATATGTATATATGTATATGTATATGTATTTATATATATATATATATATATATATATATATATTTAAATACATATATGTATATATATATTTATATATATAGAAATATATATATATATATGTATATATATATGTATATATATATGTTTATATATATATATATATATATATATATATATATATATATATATATATATATATATATATATACACGTACACAACCTCACACGCAAACACACGTGCACAACCTCACACACAAACATACGCGTACAACCTCTCACACAAACTACACAAAGTACTACACAAACACATGTGCACAACCTCTCACACAAACACACGCACACAACCTCATACACAAACACATGTGCATAACCTCACACGCAGAGATACGTGCACAACCTCATACACAAGCATACGTGTTCAACCTCACATACAAACACACGTGCACAACCTCTCACACAAACATATGTGCACAACCTCACATACAAACACTCATGCACAACCTCACACACAAACACGTGCACAACCTCACACACAAACATACGCCTACAACCTCTCACACAAACACACGTGCACAACCTCACACGCAAACTCACGT
>NW_028234441.1:15799461-15801961 GCF_977035675.1 Penaeus japonicus
TGTAGTAGCCTCGAAGTAAAATAATAGGGTAATGTCGGGGAATGAGAGAAGAAACGGCCAAACCGAACCGCGGATTTCAGAGAACGTGCACTGGCCGATGGTGTTATGGCTTGTAATGAGTACGTCTTGCATTTAAAATATTTCCATTGTGTGTCATGTCATCGGTCTCGATTTCCTTTGGGACGTCGAACACGATGAGGTTGGTGCATTGTCCTTTCCCCAAGACTTTTGCGTCTCTGTCTGTCAATCATGCGTGTATCGTAGGAAGGACTCATCGAGCATTGCGTACAGGTACTCTTCGAACGCGTTTGAACTCCGTGGGGACACTGGGACAGGCTGTTCACCGACGTTGCATCATCAATGACGATAGCGTCGGCGTCTGGCTCTGCCTCAGGGGCTGTAAATAAAATCAAGATAATTGAATGACTCAATGGCGGTCTATACATGGCACCGATAAGGAAGGAAAGATACATCTTGCTTTGTACGGTTACCCGGATGTCCTCAATCGCCGTGTTATTTACAGTTCAGAGGAGATTTTGTTGGATTTAAGGGTATCTCGCACTTCTATAGGAACTCCGCCTCCTCGACCTGCATCACGGCTATGGATTTGAAATGTGGAACGTTGATGGAATGGCGTGATATTTCTTGGTGGAGCCAGATTTCTCTAATACAAAGAATATCAATATTTCTCTCCTCAATTACCATTTCAATTTCAATGAAGTGACCTAAGAGACTGTGCATTGATATGTTCTCTTTTGCTGACAGTTTAGCAGTTTAGCTCACTTTTGTACTTGTTTCTTTTAAGGAAAACCCTGACGTTATTGGGGAACACGTCGGACACTATAAAAAAAAAAAAAAAAAAAAAAAAAAAAAAAAAAAATCGGGATTTATGTCTTTGTCCCTTATAGTAGACAAGAGTAGTATTCATATGCCATTTTTATTTTAACCGTTTTTACATTAGATATGTTGTTAGAATTATCAACGAGGAAGTGTTCAATATCTTCTTCTCGCAATGGTTCATTAAGCTCTACCTTAGGGCGGTCGGCGCCTAGCATAGCGTTCCTCCCTCGTTTTTCTTTTCCGTTTCCTCGAGCTAACGGGGACGAATCCTTCCTCAACTGATAATGATAATAGCAGTAGTAGTAGCAGCAGGAATTGTGGTATCAATAGTACGATGTACAATAGCACGATGTACTATTTCATATTGCCTATTGCATACTGAATCCTTGGGCTTGACTCAAGACGTCTCCCTCAATTGTTTCCTTTTTCCACGAATCTTAAGGTGAATTATCTTGAATTGTGATTTTCATAATATTTATCAATTGAAAATGACAAACCTTTTTATTCTTTCTGTCGTTGAAACATCAAAATTCATATAGGAGTTTATCATGAAATATGAATTTAATTTTCACAGAATTATCAAGCCAATTATGTAATATGTTGCAAGCTAGTTGCCATGTGCAACAGGATTGCAGAGCTTGTTGATTCTTTCTGAAAAACAAAAGTATGCAATATTTAGCTTCAAGAACAGATAACTTGTGCATGAGTAATAGCAGATACATGCGTTTGTGTGTGTGTGTGTTTGTATGTGTGTGTGTGTGTGTGTGTGTGTGTGTGTGTGTGTGTGTGTGTGTGTGTGTGTGTTTGTATGTGTGTGTGTGTATGCATGTTTGTACATATACATGTGAATGATGGAATAATGAAGTAATATTTTTCATATGAGTATGTAAACGCCTCCTGGCCGTGCATGGGACTCCTGAAATACCAGTAGACTAATATAGCTTTATTGAAATTACCTGTATTTTCACACTAGCGTATGAGAGCGAGGTTTTACAGACAAGTTACTTTTGTATTTTCACAGACATTGCCGTGACTGTCTCGTTAAAGGAATATGTTTAATTAGATTCTCGAGAAAAAATCTCTTGTGTTTATGCAAGAGCGAGAGAAATATAAAATGCCTGAAAGACCTCTCCTTCAGTTGTCTCTTTCTCTACGTAACTTATTTTTCGCTGTTTTATATTAGGGATATCATGTATACGTCTCTTCTCTTCTCTCCTGTGTTCTGCCTGCCTCTCTTCCTATCTTCATTTGCTAGTTCTCTATTACGGTATCTTGGTCTCATCGCCCGCTGCCGTTCCTGGAAGAAATAGATTGTAAAATGTCCATAATACTCGTTGGGATTCGGATCGAAATTCCCGGCCATTTCCGTCCAAGAGGATTGGTGATCGTGGGCGGACGAACACTTCCCTAGACGTCGTTTATCCGAAGCAATTGTGAGAGATGCGACGGAAAATTGGAATCTTCGGGAAAGCCCCTTCCCGCCCGATCATGTTTTCCCGACGAGTAATATTTATCTCTATGATAAGGGAAACTGTCTAAAAGCCAAATTGCAGCAAAATCTATGTTGTGTAAGATAATTTTCTTTCTTCTTGTTTTTATTACCGACTGCACATGTTTTCAAGAGAATTTGCTGAGGCCGTGTGAGCAATGATTACTGGTA
>NW_028234441.1:15817284-15819784 GCF_977035675.1 Penaeus japonicus
AAAGAAGAAGTAAAGAACAAAAAAGAGAATCACAACAGACAAAAAAAAAAACACACAGAGACAGACAAACAAACAAACAAACAAATACACCGACGGACAAAAACAAACAGAAAAGACAGACAAGATAACGAAAACACAAGAGAGGAAACACGATAGATTTCTCTTGGCCTACCGAAGACCATCTCGTTCCGCGTACCGCTTCCTATTTCCAAGAAAAGTAATTTCTCAGACATATCCAGGTATTCTCTGACTTCTCGTCGTAAGATTGGAGGATAAGATCTGTCAGATTATTAGGGATTAGGGATTAGATATTGAAGTGCAATGGGAGGAAAGTATGAATAGACTGATTAGATGATGTATAGTTTTTTTTTTTTTTTTTTTTTTTTTTTTTTTTTGAGAGAGAGAGAGGGGGGAGCTCGGAATGAGCGTAAACGTGAGGGGAAAACAAAGGAACATATGTCAGGGCTGTCATTTGAGGTCTGCGCATATTTTCTCTCTCTCTTTCTCTCTCTTTCTTTCTCTCTCTCTCTCTCTCTCTCTCTCTCTCTTTTTCTTTCTCTCTCTCTTTCTCTCTCTCTCTCTCTCTCTCTCTCTCTCTCTCTCTCTCTCTCTCTCTCTCTCTCTCTCTCTCTCGTTTTTCTTCTTTCTTTCTGTCTCTTTATCTCTCTCTCTCTCTAACTTTTTCTCTCTCTTTATCTCTCATTCTCTCGTTTTCCTTCTTTCTCTCCTCACTCCTCTCTATCATCTCTCTCACTCTCGTTTTTCTTCTCTTTCTCTCTTGTCTCGCCTCTCGCATCTCTCTATCCTCTCCTCTAACTCTTACTCATCTCTCTCAGACCTTTTCTTCTCTCTCTTCTCTCTCTCTCCCTCAATCTCTCCTCTCCCATCACACCCCACCCACTCACACACACCTCACATTCCACCACGCCTCTCTCTCTCTCTCACACTCTCTCTTCACACTCCGCAACTACTCTCTCTTCTCTCTCTCTCTCCCTCTCTCTCCTCTCTCTCGTCTCTCTCTCTCTCTATCTCCCCTCTCTCCCTACTTTCTCTCTTCCCTCAACTCTCTCCTCCTTCCTATTCACGTAACTATACTATCTATCTATCTATCTCTGTGTCTATGGTCTTGTCTCTCTCTCTCTCTCTCTCTCTCTCCATCTCGCCGCTCACTTTCTCTCGTCTATCTCTCGCTCCTATCTCCTAATCTTCACAGTCTCTTTCCCATCCTTTTCCTCCCTCTTCTCTCTTTCTTTTTCGTTTTCTCTTTCACATCGATGTAAAATTTATGTAAGTGTGTCTGTTTATGTGTGTGTGTGTTTGTATCTGTGTGTCTGAGTGTGTGTGTGTGTGTGTGTGTGTGTGTGCATGTGAGTGTGTGTGTGTGTGTGTGTGTGTGTGTGTGTGTGTGTGTGTGTGTGTGTGTGTGTGTGTGTATGTGTGTGTGTGTGTATGCGTGTGTGTTTGTATCTGTGTGTCTGAGTGTGTGTGTGTGTGTGTGTGTGTGTGTGCATGTGAGTGTGTGTGTGTGTTTGAGTGTGTCTCTGTGTGTCTTAGTTTACCCTAAACACATTTCTTCTCCAACGTTGCATTTTCCTCCCTCTCAACATGTCCGCTTTTTTCCTCTCCGGCAGATTGTTCATATTCTCCCTTTCCTCTCCATCTTCTTCTCTTTACTTTAGGCAGGATCGGCAGGCTGACGCCACGCATATCGCAGTCGATCTGACTCTTCATCTGCAATATTGACTTTATATCCGAAACAGAAAGGGAATTTATCAGAGTGAATTAATTTTATTTTTATGATTTTTTTTCTTGTCTTTTTTAGGGTTAGTTTGGTTTATTTATATTTTCTTTTCTTTTTTTTCTTTTTTTCTTCTTCTCTTGACATTTTGTGTTTCTTTTTTTTTTTTTCTTCTTTTTTTTCTTAGGGGGGGGTGGGGGCTACGTTCTAGAAGGGAGACAAGGAGACGGCAATAATATTATTTTTACATTTCTCTTGTTCCATACGTATTTCTTCTTAATCCTTATCTTTTCTTTTATCTGTATCGTTCAGTTAGTTTCTTAGCATTTCCTTTCAGTACACATTGCAGAACAATATCTATTTTTTTCTGCCTTTTGAATCCCCAGTATTTTTTTTTTTTTCTTTCCTTTTACATTTATTATCATTCTTTATTTTGTTTTTGTTTTTCTTCGCCGATTTTGCAGTTAACTTTTACTCACATTATTCATACAAATTACATTTCCTACCTTAACAAAAGACAAAAAAAAATATCTTGCCATTTTCCTCTCCCTTTTTTCCCCACGTGGATATTCCCTTCCTTAGATATCTCTATTCTCCTTTTTTTTTCCTATATATCATTTTCTATCATTCAGGTTATATGTATTCTTCCAATCTTGTACAATTTTCCTTCATATTGCTTCCCTGAAGAATATATCAGTATTTCCCTCTTCTGCAATTTTTTTATCTACAATTCTTCTACCTTCCCCTCGCAACAATTAATAT
>NW_028234441.1:15834784-15852284 GCF_977035675.1 Penaeus japonicus
TTTTTGTTAGTTATAATATATATATATATTTATTTATATTATATATATATATATAGAATTTTATACATATATTTATATATGTATTTATATATATTATAAATTTTATTTTTTTTTTTTTATATTATTGGAATTATTGATATTTATTATTTTTATAATATTATATATTTATATATATATATTTATTATGTATATTCTATTTTTAGTTATATGTATTATTATAGAATATATATATAGATATATATAAATTATATGCATATATTAGTATGTGTTAATATATATATCTTTTATATTATATTGTATATTATATATACATATATATAATATATATATATATATAATCGATTTATCTAAATTATATCTTATATCCTTATATATATATTTATATTTGTATAATATATATATATATGATATATATATATATATATATATATATATATTAAAAATTTACTTAACTATCTTATACTATTATCCATACATATATATATATATATATATATATTTATATATATATATTTATATATATATATATCATATTATATACATTATATATATATATATATTATATATATATATATTATATATATTAGTTTATTACATATATATACATATATATATATATATATTTATATATATATATATATATATATTTATTATGTATATATATATTTATATATATATATATATATTATAGTCGATTATATATATATTATATATATCTATATTTGTATATGTTAATATATATATAGTAAGATAATGTATTATTAAATTAATTATAGTATATTAACTAATATATATGTATCTATATATCTATGTATATATATATATATAATATATATTATATATATATAATATATTATATATATTATATATATTACTATAGTTTCTCTTAGGGGGTTTTAGGCATTTTAATAAGAAAATTCCTCCACCATAATCGCACGACATTGATTACACCGACAGCATTATTTACCTCCCCTAACCCCCCCCCCCCCTCGCATGAATCCCCTCCCGCGATCATAATGACGTAATAACATGGCAAGGTTGATGACGCGAGGGAATATAATCCGGGAGATGAGGAGAGGGAGGAGAGCCCATCGGAATCTTGACTCTGATGCCCTCACGTCGCATCAGCTGACGATGGCGATCTGGACTTCATTTCGAGAGTTTTATTTTTTCTATTTTTCTACTTCTTATTTCAATATTTTTTACTTCTCTAGTTTACTCATTTTTTTTTTTTTTTTTTTTTTTTTACTTTTTACTTTTCTACTTTCTACTTCTTTGCTATTTCTACTTTGATTCTTCGATTTTCTTTTTTTTATCTGGAAGTTTTCTATTTTGTTATTTTTACTATAGGAGTTTTGACTTCGAGTTTTCCAACTTTTGATTAGAAGATTTTTCTATCTCCTACCTGACTAGAAAAGTTTCTATTAAGTAGTTTCTATTTTTATTTTTTACTTTTCATCTTAGAAATGTTTCCACCTAGAATTTTCTACCCTCTACCTTAATGGGATTTTCTACCTAGAACTTTCTACTTTTTATCTTAATAATTTTATCTTAATTATTAGAATTCTCTTCGTTCTACCTCAATGGGATTTTCTACCTAGAAGCTTTTACTTTTTTATAGTAATTAGAAGACTTTCCACCTAAAAGTCTCTACCTTCTACCTTGATCAGAACTATCCACCTTTTTCACCTATATAGTAAATTTGTTAGATATACGCCGAAGATAGATTATGCAATGCTTGTAAGATATCTAAAAACACATTAGATCGAATGTGAGGTTTTCAACCTCCCCCCCCCCATGTCTGGCCCATCTCCTACCCCCCCCCCCCTCCTTTCCTTCGTCCTCCTCGTCCCCTCGTATCCCCTCTTATTCGCCCTCTTTTCCTTCGTTATTACACTCCTGTCTACGTTACATGATAATTTCTCACCTTCTCTTCTAATCCCCTTCTGATTACCTTCTACTTGTCTTAGCCTTATCCTGCCTCCATCCAACCTATCCCTATCCTGCTCCCTCCTATCCTATCCTGCCCAGCAGGCAACCCGCAGTAATCCATAGGGGAGTCGAGAGTCGGCACAGTGGTCCACATCCCCGCGCCAGCTCCAGCCTCCTTATTTGACATTTTGATGTACTTTTGGTTTTTACTCTGTCCACTTTTATTTGTATTTATATATTTTACCTTTTTATATTGTTGTTACATAAAAATTCTACTAGTAAATCTTGATTTTCCAGTTATCTGTTAAATGGTTTCACATGGTGTTGTGCGGAGAGATAACAGACAGATAACAGAACATCCGCATCTGCTGCGATTTCTTTTTTATCCTTTTTACCTTTTTGTTATTTCTGTTACAACAAATTATTTAACATTTGTTTTTAATGATTTCGTTTATATTTATTTATTTTATTTTTTATTGATTTTACTTCAAGTTTATCATGTTAATTACTTTTACGATTTTACTTCATCGAAATCGCATGTTAGCTTTAGTTTTTACGTATTTTTATTGTTAATAGGATTTTAAACACGGTTGCACCTGTTTTTACTCATATTAATAGCATCCCTTTTATGATTATGTAATGTTAATTTTATTTATTAAAAGTTTATTATTTATTATTTACGTAGTTTAAACGATACACGACTCCGTCAGCCTGGATGTGGTCATGTAACCACCATGTTTAGACACATAACGTGAAGTGGATATTTCTGATGTGTTTCCTTGCCTATGGATTTAAGTTTTGGGATATTTTACACAGGAGATACTGAAACAAGGTTGTGTTGTACTGCCCTTTTTTTTATTGCCTAGGTGGTATTCATGCTTCCAGGACGTTCGTGTTATTTTATTTTATATTTTACATTTTATGTTGAACCTTTGTTGACGCCGCTTTCACTTTTACCTTTTATTATTTACTTTGATCTTACCCATTTAAAATCTTCTTTTCTTTTAGTCTGTGCTTATTCCGTTTTTACTCCTACTACTTTTATTCATTCCTCCTTCGTGTTTTAGCCTGAGCTTTAGTTTTACTTTTCTTTTTTTATTTTTGCAGGCTCTTTTGGCCTTTTAAATAAGTTTAAGCACTTCTGGCCCAGTAGTTTTAGTGATTTTCAGCCTTATGGCAATTCTTAGTAATTTATGTTTCAGTTTTTTGGTTTTACTTTGGTGCCTTTGCACTTTATTAAGTACAGGTATTTATGTATATTTTATGATTTACTTCTGTCCATCTCCTGCATAGTAAGCTCCTGGTAGGAAATAGACTACAAATCCGGGGATTAGTTTGCTTGTGAGGGTCGTGGGGGTTTTATTAAGCCTTTCTGCCTGGCTCACCCAACCCTTTTTGGAGGTAACGAACGAGGCCACCCCCCCCCCATCTTTCTTTGGCCCCTAAGCCCGAAGTTTCCCGCCTTAAGGTAGTGACGGTGACTATTTGAGGGTTACTCTGTAAATAACCTTACAGGTTTGTACGCCCATTTTGGTGGCAGCGGTGGGATCTACAGGAGTGTATTTTTTAGGAGTTTCTCTGTCGTTTGACTAGTATGGAGATTTTTTTTTTAAGTCCAGTATTTAAGCTCTCTCTTTAACTGACATAGGCTAGCCGTTTTTAGTAGTTTTCGAGGAGCCATATATTTTATTTCTGTCGTGTTTTGTATTTCTTTTCAGGTTTTCAGTGATATTAGTATTGTTGTTTTGAGCGAAGGATTTTCTTTTATCAGCATTTTTATTGTCTGTTTTTACTAATGCACCGCCTCTTCAGTTAGTTTACATTGTCGGCTCTTATAGGCAAGTCGAGGACACTTTCCTGTATTACTGTGTAGCTAAACTTATTACACTGCTAATTTCGTTATCCCCTCTTTTGGCACTTAGGTTCATTTTTTTTTTACGTTTGCCAGTTTGTTTTTTCACTTTTAATGTCTTCATGCGCCAGCATTTGGCGGTTTGTGGCACGATCAATGCCCACCTTGTGTTTTTGGGTTAGAGCCTGTATTCTGGTCTGTATGATACCCCTTGTAACCGAGTCTTCAAGACTCCTTCTGTGTGTGGGACTTCGCTCCCTCACCAGGCTCCGTATTTATGGCCTGGGCGTGGAAAGGCCGGTACGTACCACCAGATCGGCGAGCCAGCAAGCCACGTACTTCCTCCTGATACTCGTACCCACTTCCAGTCATCGTTGTACAAGGCTCCAATTACCAGGTTCAGGACGCCATTCGTGCTGTGAGGGAGAGGTCACAATCATGGAGGGATGCTCCAGAGGATGACGGACCTTGTAGCGCAGACCAAGGATGACATGATCCGAAGGATGGAGGAAATTCCCAGAGGAATGAAGATAGGCTACAACAACTTGAGGATAGACTTCCAAGAAAGCCTGCTACAGCCGAAGCTGTGGTTTCTCACAGCAATGGGAGCCAGATCATTAGTAGCTCAGACTGAAGGACAGCGAGCCACCACACCACACCTCAGACCGACAGATGATGGCATTCGTCATGCTATGACCAGAACAGACCTCGAAATGGCAGCAACAACTGGAGGAGAGAGAGAGGCGCTGAGCAGCAAGAACGGGCTCTTCAACAGGGACCAGCCGTATAGGGAGAGTACCATCACACACCAGAGAGCGGAATTAGGGCCGGACTACCTGATACCTCATCCTGGATCTCGGACACAGTATCGGGAAGCCAGTCAGACATTCCCTGAACCAGCTCCAAGGTTGACGACGCCTGTGCGCCCAAGGTGTTATGAAGATACGGTGTTGGAGGAGCGTGGTCGTCAGCGTCAGTTTCAGGTGAAGTTCCATATCCTCGTTCTCGGGAATCCATACCACATTTTAAGGGGGAAACTTCTGCTGCGAACCCCTGAAGAGGAACCAAGAGGTTGAGAGCTACATCCGGGCCATAGAGAACTGGTCCGGCCTGCAACTAGTGATGCTTACATCCGGGCAGCAAGGGCGAGCTGTCGAGGCAGAGCAGAGACCCTGATCAACTCTGAGAGTTTTGACGGTATAAGGGAATTGGGACACCTTCAAGCGGCAACTGAGACGTAAGTTCAGAGGTACTTACTCAGCGGCTGACTTTTACAAGGTTCTTTATGATCACCACATGACTGAAAGGCAGGCTCCTATGGATTTTCTTCCTTGAGTGGAGGCGTCGGTCTTCCAAGGGTTACCGGGACCTTTAGAGAAGCCATCGGAGAGCCTCCGAACTAATCAGGCGGGTTTTTCTTGCTGGGCTTACCATCCAACCTGCGTGATCTCCTTGTTCTCAAGGATGAGTGCTCACCCCTACAACTAGCAGAAACCGCCCAGAAGCTCTGGAACTCCCGGTACGGCATTAGGCATGGCAGCTCTACCAACCGCCATCAGTCTCCAAATGAGCCCCCAGGGGATGATTTTGAGGTACGACGTCGCACTCCAGACGACCACCCCGCCCCCCGTGATCGCTATGATCTGTATCCTGTTGCTGCTGAAACTTCTTCGTTTCACCTGCTACATCACCTCGGACATTTACGTTCGGAATGTTTGGTGTGAGTACACCACAGCTTCACTCACAGCACTCGGGAATGCAGGGCTGCTGCACGTCAGCCATCTTCACCAGCCTACTCCTGTTTCCGATGTGGAAGGAACGGTCACATGTCACGTGAGTGTCCTTTCCCAGAAGCCAGGAAGGAAGGGTTCCCAACTTCACTGGCAACTTCACAGGGAGGAAAACCACACACGCTCCACAGCAGTCCAGACAGAGATGTCCAAACAGCAAATAGTGAGTGTCCCATCACCCGAGGACGGCCCGTGCGGCACTCATGTTGAATGGGAAGACCATTTTGTGCTTTATTGACACTGGGTCTCAGGTTACCTTGGTCAAACCCAGTGCGCTGGAAGTGATCGACCCAGCGAACCAGCTCCGCCATCATGAATCGACCAAGATTCTCCAAGGTGTCTCAGGAGAGCCGTTCCACCCAGCTGCTGCTAAGTAACACTAAGCTATAATCTCGCAAGGATAAAGTTTCTACTTCACCGCACCACAGTACCGACCTCTCTTTCCATGGTGACATTCTCCTAGGAACCGACTTTCTGCGTCGCTTGGACTTTACTTTACAGTCTGAAGCGAAGTTCCCCTCATGGTCAACTAATCCTAGGAGATTGTAAGTTTCCAGTATTGTACACTGATGCACACTCACTGCAGGTTAGTCTGGTTAACACAGACTTGTAAACTCTTCTGCCAGAGAAGAGATGCCTACTAAAGTAGCTTCTCTACAAGAAGCTCCCGTGCACCTTGCAAGATTACAGAAATTCCGCCACATTCAGGACAATTTCTTGAGGGCCGTATTTCCAGGCTAGGACCAGTAGATGGGGATGTCATCCTTAACCCTGCCGTGACAGAGCAGCTGACATTGCTCACCTCATCACAACAGCCTCTCATCGACGATGTTCTGTATGGGCCCTGAATTCCTCTTCACGGCCACTTGTATTGAAGCAAGGTATGCGGTTGGGGACTGTCTCATTCTGTAGGGAAGTCTACAGTGCTCCAAAGCCCACCAACCATCCTGACCGACCACAGGCTCAATCACACCCCACGGACCAGCTGCCAGGAACCGCACGACTCCTGTCAGGACTGGCCCTGAGGATGAGCTTGACTTTAATGGGTATCATAACCACACAGCCCCTGGAAATACAGATATTGCTGCTGCCGGCGAGACAGGTGTCCCCTCAGTTCGTCTGTAGCCCAAGGTTGGGTATGACAACCACTTCGACGAGACAGAGCCGAAGTGTTTTTGGGACAAGAGGAAAGTTTTTTCAATCACTACCTTCACAACCAAATACCAATAAACCTTTTTTACTAACTACCCAACCAAAAATAACTTTACTTCATTTAAACATCCCAAAAATTTAAATCCCCTTTCCCCCTTTTTACCCCCAAAATTACACCCTTAATAAAATTACAAAATATACCCCTAACCTTACCCCTAATTCCCAACTACCTCATAAACTACTAACACATCGAGAGCTTTTTTACGGGGGAGAAAGGCGTTTGGCACATTCCAGGATCCGCCATGCATTGACACAGGAGAGCCAAGAGTTTGAAATTCGGCAGTGGAGATTGCCCTCAGTCAAAAGGACCCCATCCCCACATGCGACTCCATGTTTGCCGTCGGGTCATTAAACCTTCCGTACCCCCTTTTGAGTCCAGGGGGTCGGTAAAAAAAAAAGGTGGAACCTTCTTTTTCTGGGGTTGATTATCGGGCCTTAAGCTGTCACTAAGAAAACTTCCCCCCCTTTCCCCCGGATTGAAGCTCTCATCGACATTAGGGCCTACTGAAACATTCACGACACGGGAGCCCGGCCCCCTATTGGGCATTGAGGTAAGCCTTTGTCGGCCTAAGACTGCCTTCCTTTAAAAGGCTTCGCTTGTTTCATTCCCCCCGTCTCCCTTTTTGGCCTGTCAACTGCGCCAAAAAAATTTCCCAAAAGGAAACATGAACTTTCCCCTTTTTCCTTTTCTGGGTAAGAAACCCCTATTCCCGGATGATTGGTCATTTTCACCCGGGGGTTCAACCAACACTTCAAGACCTGAAGGGACATTACAGCTCCTTTCAGCGCAGGCCTTAAAGCAAAAAAAATATGGAGAAATGCAATTTTGCTGCAACTAAAATCAACTTCCTGGATTTTAACCATCAGCCCTAAAGGGAGTCCTCCCCAACAAGGAAAAAGTAGCGCTATTGCGAGACTCCTCCACCACGTAATGTTCTAAAGTACGTCCCTTTTTGGGGAAAGCACCGTTTCTTCAGGAAACACTTTCCCTGGCTATGCAACAATCTTTCCCCATTGCATTTGCCCAAAAGAATCAAAAGGGCAGGGGAGCTGAGCAACAAAGATTTAAGGGGGGGTTGAAGACCCGCTCACCTCGGCACCGGTTTTTCGTCCCCAAAATTCAGTAGGGAGTTGAGCGCATACAGATGCCTCTTCCATTGAAATTTGGTTCCTGCCTGATGCAAAGGAGCTGACAATCCCCACAGCCTTGCCTATTTCAGCTGAAAATTACGAGCAGCCGAGACCAGGGATCCTGCCATCGACCTAGAAAACTTCAGGGTTGAAGGATAGGGTTTCGACTCGTACTTAAAAGGGGCCACTTTACAATCTAAAAGACCATAGGCCCCTTTGTGTATTCCCCCAGAAAGACCAAGTCTCCACGGATGACGCCTATGCACAGATCTCTCTTTCTACAAATTTTTAAAATCCCTTACAAAGAAGGACCCACCAATTTTTGTTTCCAGACCCCTTTCGAGACATGTGGCTTACTGGAAAATACACCTGCTGTCAATTGCGGGGGTGGCCCTTTCTGACGTCCCTGAAGTGGAGCCCAAAACAGAGGAAGATCCTCAAATCGCTGACCCCGCACACCTGCTGGTGGGACTATCCCAAGAAAGAAGTGGGCCCCTCCCTTGAAGAGTTTTTTAGGTCAAGGAAAAGGTGTCCTGTACCGACTCAAGCATTTACCCACAAGTTTGCTCCCCTTTTTGTTCCCAGCTCTTTAAAGAACCCCTTGAAGGCTTCCCCCTTTTCCACCCTTCCCTCCCCAGGAGTTTTTAGCGGGTTACGAAAATGCCCAAACTATGTTTTACCCGGCCCAAATGCTAAAGGACTGCGAGAGATGTCGACAACTGCCCTGTGGCCAACAAACCAAGGCGCCCCCAAAGTGCCGATGGGGAGACTCCTTTGGCACAGTATCCACTAGAGCGGTCCCATGGACTGATGGACTTTGACCTACCACCCTGTTCGTTTGCCTACCATCATTGTAACACTGCGCTGCTGCAGATTGTGCCCTGGGAAGTCAACTGCCTTCAATGTTCATCGTGCTTTTGTTTACCACTGGGTTACTTTGTTTGGGCCACCAAAGTCACCCCGACTGACAATGGGGTACATTCACCATGGACTTTTTTAAAGGGCTTGCCTATGATCATGCGCACATTACACCACCCAAACATCCCCCGGCCAACGGGATGATAGAACGGCAAATAGTGGTCAAATCTCTCTGACGCCTTTGGGGGAGCATCGGCCTAGGATTTTGGACCAGTTTTCTCCCAGAGCTTAGGTTTCGTTAAATTTTGCCATCCACAGAACCAACATGAGCAACCCTTTATCTCCTGACCGGTCGGGATCCAACTTTCCTTCGGTCTGACAAAAAAAGCAGTGTTTTCCGAAAAAATTTAACCGCAGGACGACCCAAGGGGGCCAGGGAAGCTGCAGTCCTGCTTCCACCCAGTCCAGACAAACTATGGCCGTTATTATAACCAAGGCAAGAGAGAACGTTTCCATCCAGAAATAGGGGTTGTCTGGGTTTTTGACACAGGCACCATACTGGATCTTTTATTTTGTGAGGTTTTCCCCCCCCCCCCCCCCATGGCTGGCCCATCTCCTCCCCCCCCCCCCCCTCCTTTCCTTCGTCCTCCTCGTCCCCTCGTATCCCCTCTTATTCGCCCTCTCCCTCTTTCCTTCGTTATTACACTCCTGTCTACGTTCATGCTAATTTCTCACTCTTCTCTTCTTTCCTCCTTCTAGTTCTACCTTCTACCTTGCTCCTTAGCCTATCCTGCCTCCCTCCTATCCCTATCCTGCCTCCCTCCTATCCCTATCCTGCCCAGCATCCCGCAGTAATCCATAGGGGAGTCGAGCACAGTGGACCACTTCCCCGCGCCAGCCTCCTTATTTTTACATTTTGATGTACTTTTGTTTTACTCTGGCCATCTTTTATTTGTATTTTATATATTTTACCTTTTTATATTGTTGTTAATAAAATTCTACTGTAAATCTCTGATTATCCACGTTATCTGTAAATGGTTCACATGGTGTGCGGATAACAGAACATCCGCATCTGCTGCGATTTCTTTTATCCTTTTTACCTTTTTGTTTTATTCTGTTACAAATTATTTAACATTTGTTTTTAATGATTTCTTATTATTTATTTATTTTATTTTTTATTGATTTTACTACAAGTTTATCATGTTACTTTTACGATTTTACTCATCGAATCGCAGTAGCTTAGTTTTTACGTATTTTTATTGTTAATAGGATTTTAAACACGGTTGCACCTGTCTTTTTACTCTTATTAATAGCAACCCCATTTTATGATTATGTAATTTTATTTAAAAGTTTATTATTTATTATTTTACGTATTTTTAACCGCTACGACTCCGTCCGCCTGAGGTCATGTAACCCCCATGTTTTGACACAATAAAGTGAAGTGGATATTCTGACTGTGTTTGCCTGCCCTATGGATTTACGTTTTGGATTTACACCAGGAGATACTGAAACAAGGTTGTACTGCCCTTTTACTTGCCTAGGTGTATTCATGCTGGACGTGTTATTTTATATGTTTACATTTTATGTTGAACCTTTGTGCCGCTTTCACTTTTACCTTTTCTTATTTACTTTGACTCTTACCCTTTTACCTCGTCTTTTACGTCTGTCTTACTTCCGTTTTTACTCCTACTACTTTTATTCATTCCTCCTTCGTGTTTTAGCCTAGCTATTAGTTTTACTTTCATTTTTGCAGGCCCTTTTGGCACTTTTACAATAAGTTTAAGCCCTTCTGGCCCAGTTTTAGTGATTTTCAGCCCTTCTGGCACTTTCTTAGTAATTTTATGTTTTCAGTTTGGTTTTACTTTGGTGCCTTCTGCACTTTTATTAGTACAGGTTTTATGTATATTTTATGATTTACTTCTGTGCCATCTCCACACTAGTCACGCTCCTGGTAGACCTACACTTCCGGGGATTAGTTTGCTTGTGAGGTCGTGGGGGTTTTAAGCCTTCTGCCTGGCTCCCCCACCCCTTTTTGAGGAACGAACGAGGCCCCCATCTTTCTTTGGCCCCTAAGCCCGAAGTCTCCCGCTTCACGGGTGACCTCTTTTGGGTTCCTCTGTCACATAACCTTACAGGTACGCCCATTTTTGGTGGCAGCGGTGGGATCTACCAGGAGTGTATTTAGGAGTTTCTCTGCTCGTTGACTAGTATGGAGATTTTTTTTTAAGTCCAGTATTTAGCTCTTTCCTGCTAGGCTAGCCGTTTTAGTAGTTTTAGAGGAGCCATATTTTTTATTTCTGTCTTGTTTTGTATTTTCTTTCAGGTTTTCTTGATTTTAGTATTGTTTTTGAGCGAGGCTTTTCTTTTTCAGCATTTTTATTGTCTGTTTTACTAATGCCCCGCTCATCAGTTAGTTTTACATTGTGGCTCTTACTAGGAGTAGGGACACTTTCCTGTATTACTGTGTGCTAATCTTTTTACCCCTGCTAATTTTCGTTTTATCCACTCTTTTGCACTAGGTTCATTTTTTTTACGTTTGCCATTTTGTTTTTTCACTTTTAAAGTCTTCATGCGCCAGCATTTGGCGGCTTTGTGGCACGCATCACTGCCCACCTTGTGTTTTGTTGGGTTAGCCTGTATCTCTGGCTGTTTGATACCCCTGTAACCGAGTCATACGACTCCTTTGTGTGTGGGACTTCGCTCCCCTTGTCACCAGGCTCCGTATTATGCCTGGGCGTGGAAGGCCTGTACGTACCACCAGATCGGCGAGCCAGCCAAGCTCACGTACTTCCTCGCCTGATACTCGTACCCCACTTCCAGTCATCGTTGTACAAGGCTCCAATACCCAGGTTCAGGACGCCATTCGTGCTGTTGAGGGAGAGGTCACAATCATGGAGGAGATGTTCCAGAGGATGACGGACCTTGTAGCGCAGACCAAGGATGACATGATCCGTAGGATGGAGGAAATCTCCCAGAGGAATGAAGATAGGCTACAACAACTTGAGGATAGACTCCAAGAAAGGCCTGCTACAGCCGAAGCTGTGGTTTCTCACAGCAATGGGAGCCAGATTCCATTAGTAGCTCAGACTGAAGGACAGCGAGCCACCACACCACCACCTCCAGACCGACCAGATGATGGCATTCGTCATGCTATGACCAGAACAGACCTTCAGAAATGGCAGCAACAACTGGAGGAGAGAGAGAGGCGCCTGAAGCAGCAAGAACGGGCTCTTCAACAGGACCAGCCGTATAGGGAGGTACCATCCACACACCAGAGAGCGGAATTAGGGCCGGACTACCTGATACCTCATCCTGGATCTCGGACACAGTATCGGGAAGCCAGTCAGACATTCCCTGAACCAGCTCCAAGGTTGACGACGCCTGTGCGACCAAGGTGTTATGAAGATACGGTGTTGGAGGAGCGTGGTCGTCAGCGTCAGTTTCCAGGTGAAGTTCCATACCTCGTGTCTCGGGAATCCATACCACATTTTAAGGGGGAAACTTCTGCCTGCGAACCCCTGAAGAGGAACCAAGAGGTTGAGAGCTACATCCGGGCCATAGAGAACCTGGTCCGGCCTGCAACTAGTGATGCTTACATCCGGGCAGCAAGGGCGAGCTGTCGAGGCAGAGCAGAGACCCTGATCAACTCTGAGAGTTTTGACGGTATAAGGGATTGGGACACCTTCAAGCGGCAACTGAGACGTAAGTTCAGAGGTACTTACTCAGCGGCTGACTTTTACAAGGTTCTTTATGATCACCACATGACTGAAAGGCAGGCTCCTATGGATTTCTTCCTTGAGGTAGAGGCGTCGGTCTTCCAAGGGTACCGGGACCATAGAGAAGCCATCGGAGAGCCCTCCGAACTAATCAGGCGGGTTTTTCTTGCTGGCATACCATCCAACCTGCGTGATCTCCTTGTTCTCAAGGATGAGTGCTCACCCCTACAACTAGCAGAAACCGCCCAGAAGCTCTGGAACTCCCGGTACGGCATTAGGCATGGCAGCTCTACCAACCGCCATCAGTCTCCAAATGAGCTCCCAGGGGATGATTTTGAGGTACGACGTCGCACTCCAGACCGACCACCCCGCACCCGTGATCGCTATGATCTGTATCCTGTTGCTGCTGAAACTTCTTCGGTTTCACCTGCTACATCACCTCGGACATCACGTCGGAATGTTTGGTGTGAGTACCACCACAGCTTCACTCACAGCACTCGGGAATGCAGGGCTGCTGCACGTCAGCCATCTTCACCAGCCTACTCCTGTTTCCGATGTGGAAGGAACGGTCACATGTCACGTGAGTGTCCCTTTCCGAGAAGCCAGGAAGGAAGGGTTCCCAACTTCACTGGCAACTTCACAGGGAGGAACCCACACACGCTCCACAGCAGTCCAGACAGAGATGGTCCAAACAGCAATAGTGAGTGTCCCATCACCCGGAGGACGGCCAGTCGCGGCACTCAGTGTTGATGGGAAGACCATTTTGTGCTTTATTGACACTGGGTCTCAGGTTACCTTGGTCAAACCCAGTGCGCTGGAAGTGATCGACCCAGCGAACCAGCTCCGCCATCATGAATCGACCAAGATTCTCCAAGGTGTCTCAGGAGAGCCGTTCCACCCAGCTGCTGAAGTAACACTAAGCTATAATCTCAGCAAGGATAAAGTGCTACTTCACCGCACCACAGTAGCCGACCTCTCTTTCCATGGTGACATTCTCCTAGGAACCGACTTTCTGCGTCGCTTGGACTTTACTTTACAGTCTGAAGCGAAGTCCCCTCATGGTCAACTAATCCTAGGAGATTGTAAGTTTCCAGTATTGTACACTGATGCACACTCACTGCAGGTTAGTCTGGTTAACACAGACTTTGTAAACTCTTCTGCCAGAGAAGAGATGCCTACTAAAGTAGCTTCTCTACAAGAAGCTCCCGTGCACCTTGCAAGATTTACAGAAATTCCGCCACATTCAGGACAATTTCTTGAGGGCCGTATTTCCAGGCTAGGACCAGTAGATGGGGATGTCATCCTTAACCCTGCCGTGACAGAGCAGCTGACATTGCCTCACCTCATCACAACAGCCTCTCATCGACGATGTTCTGTATGGGCCCTGAATTCCTCTTCACGGCCACTTGTATTGAAGCAAGGTATGCGGTTGGGGACTGTCTCATCTGTAGGGGAAGTCTACAGTGCTCCAAAGCCCACCAACCATCCTGACCGACCACAGGCTCAATCACACCCCACGGACACAGCTGCCAGGAACCGCACGACTCCTGTCAGGACTGGCCCTGAGGATGAGCTTGACTTTAATGGGTATCATAACCACACAGCCCCTGGAAATACAGATATTGCTGCTGCCGGGCGAGACAGGTGTCCCGTCAGTTCGTCTGTAGCCCAAGGTCTGGGTATGACAACCACTTCTGACGAGACAGAGCCGAAGTGTTTGGTACAAGAGGAAAGTTTTTTCAATGACACTTACACTGTCACAGAGCCAAATACTTCAACTGAATCCTCTTTGTTTACTGAGGGAGCTACCGAACCAGAGATGGAATGGGACGACTTTACTGATCATTTAGAGGACATCCCGGAGGAGTGGGATATTGAAGATGCTCTCCTTCCACCTTCTGTAGCTGTCGCCACATGTGAGGCTGTTACCAGCTTGGGAGATAAAGATGATGAGGCTAGTAGTACCCCTAACCTTGATCATCTAAGTGAGTCGCAGCAACTGGACCTGCATGAGCTACTAGAGCAGCATCGAGAGCTCTTTGACGGGGGAGAAGAGGCTGTTGGACACATTCCTGGGATCCGCCATAGCATTGACACAGGAGATGCCAAGCCAGTTTGTATTCGGCAGTGGAGATTGCCTCAGTCAACTAAGGAGACCATCCGCCAACAGTGCGACTCCATGTTGCAGTCTGGCGTCATTGAACCTTCCTGTAGCCCTTGGTTGAGTCCAGTGGTGCTGGTAAAGAAAAAGGATGGAAGCCTTCGTTTCTGTGTTGATTATCGGGGCCTTAATGCTGTCACTAAGAAGGACACTTACCCCCTTCCCAGGATTGATGCTCTCATCGACGAATTAGGGCCTACTGATACATTCACGACACTGGATGCCCGTGCCGCCTATTGGGCAGTTGAGGTAGAGCCTTCTGATCGGCCTAAGACTGCCTTCTCTGATGGCTATCGCTTGTTTCACTTCTGCCGTCTCCCTTTTGGCCTGTCAACTGCGCCAACAACCTTCCAAAGGACCATGAACGTTCTCCTTTCTCCTGTTCTGGGTAAGCATACCCTATGCTACCTGGATGATGTGGTCATTTTCAGCCGAGGGTTCAACCAACATCTTCAAGACCTGAAGGAGACATTACAGCTCCTCTCAGCAGCAGGCCTAAAGCTGAATATGGAGAAATGCAACTTTGCTGCAACTACAATCAACTTCCTGGGATTTACCATCAGCCCTGAAGGAGTCCTTCCCAACAAGGATAAAGTAGCAGCTATTGCAGAGACTCCTCCACCACGTAATGTTCGTGAAGTACGTCGCTTCTTGGGATGCACCGGTTTCTTCAGGAAACACATTCCTGGCTATGCAACAATCTCTTCCCCATTGCATTTGCTCCTGAAGAAGAATCAGAAATGGTCATGGGGAGCTGAGCAACAGAAGGCATTTAAGGAGTTGAAGGACCGCCTCACCTCGGCACCGGTTCTTCGTCAGCCAGATTTCAGTAGGGAGTTTGAGCTGCATACAGATGCCTCTTCCATTGCAATTGGTTCCTGCCTGATGCAAAGGTCAGCTGACAACTCCCCACATGCCATTGCCTATTTCAGCTGAAAATTACGAGCAGCTGAGACCAGGTATCCTGCCATCGACCTAGAAGCTCTCAGTGTGGTTGAAGGAGTCAGGGTATTCGACTCGTATCTCTATGGGCGCCACTTCACAATCTATACTGACCATAGGCCCTTAGTGTATGTCTTCTCTAGAAAGACCAAGTCTCCACGGATGACGCACTATGCACATGATCTCTCTTTCTACAATTTTAACATCCGTTACAAAGAAGGACCCACCAATTATGTTCCAGACCTTCTTTCGAGACATGTGGCTCTACTGGAAAATACACCTGTCTGTCAAGTTGCAGGGCTGGCCATTACTGAGCTGTCTCCTGAAGTGCTTGCCCATAAACAGATGGAAGATCCTCAACTCGCTGACCTCAGTCACTACCTGCTGGATGGGACTATCCCAAGAAAGAAGTGGCCACTTCCATTGGATGAGTTTGAGGTCAAGGAAGGTGTCCTGTACCGACTCAAGCATTTACCCGACAGAGTTTGCTACCAACTTGTTGTTCCCAGCTCTTTAAAGAACTCCGCTTTGAAGGCTTCCCATTTGCCACCTCTTGCCTCTCACCCAGGAGTTCAGCGGACTTACGAAAATGCCAAGTCTATGTTTTACTGGACCAACATGCTAAAGGACTGCAGAGAGTATGTCGACAACTGCCCTGTGTGCCAACAATCCAGAGGCAGCCCCCAAAGAGTGCCGATGGGAGAGACTCCTTTGGCACAGTATCCACTAGAGCGTGTCTCCATGGACCTGATGGACTTTGGACCTACCATCCCTGTTCGTTATGCGCTATCCATCATTGATCAACACTCGCGCTGGCTGCAGATTGTGCCCCTGAGGAAGTCAACTGCCTTCAATGTTCATCGTGCTTTTGTTGACCACTGGGTTACTTTGTTTGGGCCACCAAGAGTCATCCAGACTGACAATGGGGTACAGTTCACCAGTGGACTTTTTAAGGAGCTTGTCCTGATGATGCATGCCAGTCATCATTACACCATCCGATATCATCCCCAGGCCAACGGGATGATAGAACGGACAAATCGAGTGGTCAAATCTGCTCTGACTGCCTTGGTGGAGCATCGGCCTAGGATCTGGCACCAGTTCATCCCAGAGCTTAGGTTGCAGATTAATTCTGCCATCCACAGAACCACACATGAGCAACCCTTGTATCTCCTGACCGGTCGGCATGCCAACTTTCCTGTCGGTCTGACTAACGAAGCAGTGTTTGCCGAAAATCTCAACCTGCAGGAGCGACTCCAGGAGGCCAGGCAAGCTGCAGTCACTGCTTCCACCCAGTCCAGACAAACATATGGCCGTTATTATAACCAAGGCAAGAGAGAACGTTTCCATCCAGAAATAGGCATGCTTGTCTGGTATTATGAGCACAGGCACCATACTGGATCTTTACCCCCTTTGACTGGGAAGTGGCGAGGACCTGCCAGAGTTGTTACTCAACTTGGACCTCTGGCCTTTGAAGTGAGAGACGTCCACACAGATGTGCGGTTAAGAGCACATCTCAACCACCTGAAGCCCTTCAAGACCTCCCAGGAGCTGTCGTATGCATCAGAGGATGAGGATGACCCCGAACCAGATGACCCAGTGATTCCAGGACCAGGGCCTGTTGGCCCTTCTGAAGACCCAGATGCTGTCGATGATGATGCCAGTGGATCCGCAAGTCCATCCGCAGCAGGTGATCCAGATGAACTCGCCAGTGGGCCTGATGCAGACGAGTTGACCACTGGGCCTCCCTAGGGGGCTGACCTTGTTCCAGATGGGTCGCTGTTGCCGATCGCAATCTCCTGTGACCTTTTGTTTTTCTTCCAGCTGTTCCTGTTGTTGGACTTGCTGCAGTGTTCCAGTTTTCTGTTTGTGTTTTACCTTTAATTTCTATTTTACTGTACATTTTATT
>NW_028234441.1:15869784-15872284 GCF_977035675.1 Penaeus japonicus
CAGCCTCCCTCGCTGATGTTGAGGTCCATCATCCCTTAAATGAGAATGATGATGACCAGTCTACAGAACATCTTGAGCCCCAAAATCATTGTGATCAAGAAGCTGGTGCCCCTGAATCCATCAAATGCCCAATGAAATATGCTAAAAATAAACATAAGGAAACTCCTAGCCAGCATAAGGCATTTGACACCACACCTCGCCCCCTTCCTCTGGCTGCACTCTCGATGCCCCGATCTGCTGCTCCAGCCTTTGCTCCCCGGGACAAGTATGTGAAGTTAGCCTTTAAGGAGAACCTGAGCAGTGATGTGAAGCTTCGTTGGCTGTCTGCAGTCACGAAGGCATTCCGACTCGATCGGGAGCTTGCAGAGGTAAAGATGTCAGCTGTCACTTCGCGCTTTGTATATATCTCGAGGTGCCGTCAGGACATCATTGAAAGGGTCAAGGATGGAGAGTTCCTGTCATTACACCTTGACATTCAGGACTCAGTCGAAAGGCCCCGTAAGTTCCCTACTTACCTCTTAACTCGCTACCCTGTTGGAATTGATCCTTCCCTTGCCAAGGAACTACTGGGTGTGTACACTGCTCGCCGATTCCATCAAAACGGGACACCTATTAATCGTCTCGTCATAACCTGGAGTCTCTTGGAACCCCCTCCATCTTCCGTCAATTTCTCCTTCCTCCCTTGCCTTCCTTCCAGTGAACTGTGCAAGATGAAAGATGATAAGCCATGGTGCTTTAAATGCTGGGGTATTGGCCATATCTCACGCTACTGCTCTGCCAAAGAGAAGTGTGCATGGTGTGCTGCAAACCATGCTACCCGCTCCTGCCCTTATAGCACTCCTTCGAAATCCACTGAAGGGGCTGTTTCTGCCTCTGCATCGGAATCCTCACCCATGTCTGTACCAGACACCTCACAGTGGAAGTGCCCTCGTTGTAACATGCCAGGAGTAAATGTCTGGCATGGATGTGCTAAGCAATCCCACAAAGCCCCACCTCAGGAGTCGCCATCGCCGCCACCACCACCACCACCATCACCACCGGCATTATCACCTTCATATCCTTCTCCTATGGATTCTGCTGAAATCAAAGCCCTTCGTCAAGCTCTTGCTTCTATGGAATCTCGCTGTACTGCTCTCACAGCACGCTTTGATGCTATAGATGCCCGCATTGACAGCTTGGTAAGCCAGCAAGCCACCACTTCAAACACTATTGCAGCCTTAGTCGAATCACACAAAGTTGTCATTACATCTGTCACGGCACTCACTGAAAAGCTTGATATTGTTGCCTCCCGCTTTGAAAAGCTAAGTGATCCAGCACCATCCACAACCTCCCAACCCTGCACCATGCCTGGCAGCGCCCCCACTCCTACTACGCGATCTTCTGCCTTCCGTAAAACTAAGGGTAAACCTCACTAGTTTCATGCCACTGCATATTATCTCTTGGAATGCGTTTGGAATCAGACACTACTCTAAGCTCACTGCACTTAGGACATATGTCTATCGCCATCACCCACAGGTCATATTTATTCAAGAAGCTTTTGTTGGTGGTGCTCGGCCAGGGGAAACAGCTCCCTTACTATCAGGCTATGTCTCATATGTACACCATGCCAGGAATGGCCTCGTTACTTATGTTCATTGCTCCATGCCACACAAGCTCCTCCGTTGCTCTACGCATGCTGATATGACCTTTCAACTTTTTGAGGTCACTGTGGGAGATGGCAAACTCATACTCTGCAATGTGTACTCTGCCCCTGGTGTGATTAACCTCCAAGCTCTTCCGACTCCTAGAGATTGTGGAATGATCTACATGGGGGATTTTAATGCCCGGCATCCTTCTCTTGGTGACACTTCTCCCATTCCTAACCGCAGTGGCCTGCCTTTGCTCAACTACATACAGCGCTACCATCTCACCTGCTGGAATACTGGTGGAGCCACACATACCCGTGGGGGTACCCTGGACCACATCCTAACATCTGGCCTTGTGGCATCCCGAGTTAGTTGCCATTCAGTACCTTCTCTCTTCTCCGACCATATCGCTCTCAGCCTACAGTACTCTCTACCAACTAGTCCTAGGCTTCCTCACCACCGCACCAGGATTTCCATCCCTCCCAAGTACTGTCCTACATACATCTCGTACATCTCCAGGCTTCTTCCCACTTTTGACCTCCTTTCCCCTGACAACTTGTACAGTTCCCTGGTAAAAGCCACACATGACTTTTACTGCAGTTATGTTATCAAGCCTCACATTCAACATCGCCCTGTGGCCCATACCTGGACGTTAGACCATCGCATTGTTCAAGCAGAAAGAATGGCATTTGATGCTGGTCTTGCCTTTCAGAGGCAACCCACACCAGATCATCTGTATCAGTACCAGACAGCGAGGGATGATCTTATTGCCCTTCAGAAGTCCGTCTACACAGAGTCATGGGAGAAATATACAGACAGCATCAATCATCAGACTAGCATTCAGACCATGTGGCATCTAATAAACAGGACCGTGA
>NW_028234441.1:15889784-15897284 GCF_977035675.1 Penaeus japonicus
GAGTTATATATTCAATGATAAGAAAGCGTGAACACGAAACATTCGAAACCAGAATCAGTCACGGAGGATATTTGAACTGCGTTTAAAAGAAAACCCTTAATTTGGGGACATACGGACCCCATTACGATGTCGTGTTCCCTAGTCGGAAGTTGTGCCCCTAGACTCCCTCTAGATCCGTGTTCTTCAAACTGTTCTTCATTAGTTAAGCTTCCGTTTGATGAGTTGGCTTCTACAAGGTCACTTCGCTTCTAACTTCCTTCCCCTGGCGAAGTCGCTGATCTTTCCCGCTTGTGCCGTGACGATCTCGATTCGTATCCCTTCAGGACCTCCAGGTGTTCCGTCTTCTTCGAGTGTGGAAGGATCATTCTCTGGGGCGTCGAGGAGGGTCGTCTCCCTTCGGTCTGCTCGTCGTCATCTCTGCCTTGCGGCTGAGGAGGAGTTGACAACGTTGTTTGAATTCAATGAAAATATTTATTTTTCAAGTCCTTTCATAAGTTTGGAAGGTCAAGGTAATGATTGGCGGTTGTGTGTATCATTCAAATGATCATCAGTCATTAACATGAGAAAATAAAATATGATGATGGATAATATTAAAAAAAAATGAATGACTCCTGGGGCGTTTATTTATTAAGTACTTCTGAGGGGAAAGTATATGACCTTACTTGATTTTATGAGAGGACGCACATAAATTGGAAGGTTATCAGTAATAATCAATGTTGCCCGTTATTTCTTATCTAAAAGGAAAGCAAGTCCCTTAACCGGCGAGCGTCTTAGGAAGCGGTGAAACGAAGACAGGCGGTCTGCCCTGAGAGCGAGCTGACGGACATAGGACTCGTGTAGGAACCCGTCGCAGCGTCCCTCGGCCGCCACTCCAAATCTTCCCCCTTTGAGACGGAACCAAATCTCATGCCTTTTTCTCCCACAGAACCCAAGACTTCCATGCTTGACTCGTGAGATGACAGGTGAGAGGCGAGAGGCATCCCACTCACCACCCAACAGCTGGGACGGAGGTTGAGTGTTGCTGGAGTCGCTCCATCCTCTACGCCATAATCTCTCCGAGTCGCTCCCAGCATCCGAGGAGGACTCCGTTTGTCTCCCGGTGGCGGGGATGCTTCCCACACCTGGGTCACCTCCTCACCTCTACACTCACAGAAGTCCGAAGGAAAAGGTTTGCTCGGGGAGGGAAAACTCGTTTTATCATTTGTTTTATTGTGTCCTTTTGTTTTTCGTTAATTTCATCCTTTTTAAGTTTCTTTCACTGCTCTAGTGTGTTTTCTCCGCTTTTTGCCCTCTGCCCTGTGCCTGTTCACTATGTACGTTTTAGCTTGTAGAAAACCCGTTTGTTCTTGTGCGTTTCTGTCGACCTGACAGTTCTGATGCTAAATAGCGAACACTCACAGTCTGCTTTATTCTATATTCTCTTTAAGATTCATTTGGTTATTTCATAATCAGTTTGGTATGTACATGGCTCTATCTTGCCCCCAGAATAAGTCTGAATAAGGGGGAAGCTAGAATCCTCTCCTAAGTTTGAAGGGAGAACGGCCGAACTAGGCCTGGGCAACGGAAAAGTCGTGTACAGTAACCCGGTAGAAAAGCATCCCCTGAACCAGGGGTTCTCAACCTCTTTTATCTTATGTACCCCTTGAAGTTTTTCAATGCTGGTCGCATACCCCTAACCCAGAATACAATACCAAGAATGCATGATGTAGGAGGGACTTGATTGACAATCCAGTCTCTGGGAAGGGTGCGAGCGTGGGAAACAAGCGAAAAGAACACATATCTTCCTGCCTGGACCATGTTTTCTCTAAATTAATTTATATCCTTGTACAAATTTGCATGCAAATTTGTAGATTCTTCTTATAATAATTTTCCCGGCATTACAAAACTCTCCAAGTTTCCTTATTGTGTCGCCACTTACTGAAGCATATATACATCTAATGGTCTAATCTAGCCTAACACATGTAGACCACTTACCTATACATAAGTTTGCACATTCAAAGCCGAAGTATTTTGAGAAACCAGCCACATACCCCAAAATTCCTCTCCCCTAACCCAGGTTGAGAGCCCATGCCCTAAACCGACAGGGCTTCTCTGCAGAAAACTCGGTTGTAGCAGAGCAGGTACATCGCATGGTTTCCCACAGGAGGATAGGGGCATTTCGTGAGGCTAAATGGCATAGCGCTTTTTTCGTTCATTCTAAATTTTAATGCGTGCCGCTAGAAATAAGATGCCAATTCTAAGTAACGGGGTTGTGTCAGATTAATTAATGGCAGCCACAGTCCACTTTCTCGCACGTGGCAGTTTTATTGTTCGTTTATTTTGTCTTTTGTAGGTTCATTTGTGTTCTTTTTAAGTTCGTTCTTATTTCATCTATTATCGTCACATGTTTCGTTCAGTCGGCTTTGCCTTTGTGCTTATCTATTTTTACGTTCGTCCAGTATCCTAATATCCTTTTATAATGCCTTATAATTTATCTGATTCCTTGAATTGATATTATCAGAAAAATCTTATAAAATGAGAGAAAGAGAAAGAGAAAATTACATATATATAATATACATACATACATATATCATATATATATATATATATATATATATATATATATATATATATATATATAGAGAGAGAGAGAGAGAGAGAGAGAGAGAGAGAGAGAGAGAGAGAGAGAGAGAGAGAGAGAGAGAGAGAGATAGGTAGATAGATAGATAGATAAAGAGACCATCTGCCCGATGTATACTTAGAATCCTTTTCACAATTGTATCAGACACTGCATGCAACATAAAGGAAGAATGAGAATCAAAAGTTGTAAGGGATTTATAATAGCATCAGTGTTTTGTTTCAAACTGAGTGTTTTTAAACATTATTTGCAGTCGATATTTCATGATCACTGCAATAAGGGCATAACTATTCCCGCGGCATATAATTGCATTCAATCAATCAAGCAAATATTGTAGTTAATCAATCATTCCTCAATTTATTCAACAAACTCGATTTTCACACGATGATGATAAAACTCACCAGCATTTCACGTTAAATACAAAATGCCTGTAATATTCCTTGCAATTGCACCGTGGTTGCAAGTTCTCAGAGATATTGAATCCCAGTTGAGGCCATTTGCTGGCTCGCTCGACCAGCAAGTCAGATTGAAATGTGTAATTTCCTTATTGAAATTTCGTTTCGGTGTATGTGTCTTGCTCTTTGAAATGCGGTATTGATCTTTTAATGTTAAAAATTCCCGTTCATAAATTCTGAGTTCTTGTTTACATTGGTCATTAAGGGTCAACGTATTATAATTTCCACTCACAAGTCCTTTTTTTCTTATCCTTATCATCCCAGAGCTCTTATTAACCTTTGTTTATTTTTTCTCCATAGTCTCCAATTTCTTCGTCATATAATCTTTCATAATATCATTTCATCCTCCATCAACTAATAATCACCCCGACAACATTGCCTCCATTTTCTCGATTTCGTTCTCCAACCTAAACCATCCCCCCCCAACCCCATACCCCCTTACCCCCCCTCCCAATCGGATATCCTCCATTCCCTCCCCCCTCCCCCTCCCCCCAATCGGATATCCTCCATTCCCTCCCCCCTCCCCCCAATCGGATATCCTCCATTCCCTCCCCCCTCCCCCCAATCGGATATCCTCCATTCCCTCCCCCCCCCCCTCCCCCCAATCGGATATCCTCCATTCCCTCCCCCCTCCCCCTCCCCCCAATCGGATATCCTCCATTCCCTTCCCCCTCCCCCTCCCCCCAATCGGATATCCTCCATTCCCTCCCCCCTCCCCCCAATCGGATATCCTCCATTCCCTCCCCCCTCCCCCCAATCGGATATCCTCCATTCCCTCCCCCTCCCCCCAATCGGATATCCTCCATTCCCCCCCCCCCTCCCCCCAATCGGATATCCTCCATTCCCTCCCCCCTCCCCCCAATCGGATATCCTCCATTCCCCCCCCCCCTCCCCCCAATCGGATATCCTCCATTCCCGCCCCCCGCCCCCTCCCCCCCATCGCATATCCCCCATTCCCCCCCCCCTCCCCCCAATCGGATATCCTCCATTCCCTCCCCCCTCCCCCTCCCCCCAATCGGATATCCTCCATTCCCTCCCCCCTCCCCCCAATCGGATATCCTCCATTCCCTCCCCCCTCCCCCTCCCCCCAATCGGATATCCTCCATTCCCTCCCCCCTCCCCCTCCCCCCAATCGGATATCCTCCATTCCCTCCCCCCTCCCCCCAATCGGATATCCTCCATTCCCTCCCCCCAATCGGATATCCTCCATTCCCTCCCCCTCCCCCCAATCGGATATCCTCCATTCCCTCCCCCCTCCCCCTCCCTCACTCCCCCTAATCGGATATCCTCCATTCCCTCCCCCCTCCCCCTCCCCCCAATCGGATATCCTCCATTCCCTCCCCCCTCCCCCTCCCCCCAATCGGATATCCTCCATTCCCTCCCCCTCCCCCCAATCGGATATCCTCCATTCCCTCCCCCTCCCCCCAATCGGATATCCTCCATTCCCTCCCCCCTCCCCCTCCCCCCAATCGGATATCCTCCACACCCCCCCCCCCCTCCCCCCAATCGGATATCCTCCATTCCCTCCCCCCTCCCCCCAATCGGATATCCTCCACCCCCTCCCCCTCCCCCAATCGGATATCCTCCATCCCCTCCCCCCCCCCCCCAATCGGATATCCTCCATTCCCTCCCCCCTCCCCCCAATCGGATATCCTCCATTCCCTCCCCCCTCCCCCCAATCGGATATCCTCCATTCCCTCCCCCCTCCCCCCAATCGGATATCCTCCATTCCCTCCCCCCAATCGGATATCCTCCATTCCCTCCCCCACTCCCCCCAATCGGATATCCTCCATCCCCCCCCCCCTCCCCCCAATCGGATATCCTCCATTCCCTCCCCCCTCCCCCCAATCGGATATCCTCCATTCCCTCCCCCCTCCCCCCAATCGGATATCCTCCATTCCCTCCCCCCCTCCCCCCAATCGGATATCCTCCATTCCCTCCCCCCTCCCCCCAATCGGATATCCTCCATTCCCTCCCCCACTCCCCCCAATCGGATATCCTCCATTCCCTCCCCCCTCCCCCTCCCCCCAATCGGATATCCTCCATTCCCTCCCCCTCCCCCCAATCGGATATCCTCCATCCCCCCCCCCCCCCCCCCCAATCGGATATCCTCCATTCCCCCCGCCTCCCCCTCCCCCCAATCGGATATCCTCCTTTTTTTTTTTTTTTTTTTTTCGTCCAGTGCGACCGACCGGTCACAGTCCTTGTCCATAACAGATACTCTCTCGGCAGCTGATTTAAGTAAATATATCACAGAATATGATATATGTCAGTTTCCTATTCCATTTAAGGAGAAAAAAGAAGGGAGATTGTCCAGGCGATTGCTATGGATGATCGCCTAAGACGGTTGATTAAAGTTGATGATGTTGCCCTCCTTTCTAATCTCTGAGGACCCTAGTGGTGGGGGCTCTCGATGCATCAACCACTGAGGAGAAACGTTCGGGTCTTTAAGGTTTCTTGGGACAAAGGCCAAGATTCAGGATTTTGTGATCTACTAAGAGAACACGCTTAGTCGAAGTCAACAGACGGATTGGCCATGCAGCAGGAACCATGGACTCGCTCGAGAGGAGTATTTGGAGATGCCCTCGCCTGTGCAGAAGGACCCAGCCACGTGTCGTCAACGCTCTGATACTGTTGGTCTTCCTGACACTTACACTGTATCCTGTACCTTGGAATCGCATCTTGGTACCTTTTATAAAATGTCTAAATGCCGGATCATAGGGTATAGGTGGCGGGATCATGTGTCTAACAAACGGTTGCACGATGACACCGGTGCAGGAACTGTCACTTGCACATTCCGGTACCGTCAACTCAGGCTTTTAGGATGTCTGGCTCGAGAAGTATCCCGCCCACTTGGTTGTCTCTATCAGAGACCTTGGGCGAGGAAGCCGTGTGGGATAAGCCAGGAAATCGTGGCTTGGGTAGATCGATCAAGTCTGAGGGAGTTGGGATAGCTCATACCTCTATCTTGTGGCATCCTAGGTGAGATTCTTACGGCTGGAAGCCTACGGATGATTGCCCTTTGGATACAAAATGTACATAGGGCACGTACATGTGTGTCTGTATGTGTGTGTATAGAAGGATATAGATATTTGGATGTATAATTAAATGTTTCATTACTCTAGAGAATATACAATGCAGTCGACAGCACAGCCTAAGCATGTGAGAAACCTAGTTGGAGCGACAGAGTCTTGTGTTCCTCAGAATTCATTGTATTTCCTCAAGGTTCCGAAGTGTGCTTCCAATACCACTTTCCAGATTTTCGTCAAGTGAGTAAATCTCATGAACAGAGACAAATAGACTGAAAAAAACACAGGAGAGGGAGAGAGAATATGTACGACAGAGGAAGGTAAAGTGTAACTGATAAAGACGGAGATAGGGGGAAAAGGAAGAGAAAGTGGTTGTGGAAGAAAGAGGGGATACGGGGGAAGAGGAACGAAGAAAATGTGAGGGGAATGGGGAGAAAGAGAGAGAAAAGCCGTCTTTTCCGCCGGCACGACAGGGATCGTGGGACTAGGGTTTGGACCTTTGGCCGGGGTTACATGTAAAGCTCTTTAAAGAGAAACGTACTGCGATAACATATAAAGGTAATAAGCGATGATATTTAATCACATACTCTTTTGCCTTCGTCGTAGTAAAGGTTTTAAGTCTATACATAAATGTCAAACCTCGCTCGGTCAGAATGCTGGGTCCATTATCAATTACAGTTAGCTAAAACCAAGACCAAAACGTATTATTGAGTAATGAAGGATAGCCATGCCTATGATCTTGAAGCCTTAACGAGGGTAAAACTCTCCTTAAAAGTTCTCCATTGCATAGTCTACTTCCCTTTATAGAAGATAAAGGCCTGTTAAGAGTCAAAGAACATTTGACGAAAGCCGAATCGAGTTTTGAAAGTAAACATCCTGATGTCCGAATTCAATATATATGTATTAAACATGTTGGTGCATCCACTACTGGATCCACTTTAAGAGACAGCTTTTGGTAAGAGTAAATTGAGTTTATAGCTGTTTTACAACGTGACTTGAGGCACAAATTTTGAGCCTCATTTATAGCGAAAGATGATTACAAAGTAACACTAGAAAATTCATTAATACTTACGATGTATAAATCGGATGATGTAGACGAGATAAATAAGCAAAGCATGGAATATTCCATGCTACATGCGAAATATATATATATGTATATGTATATATATATATATATATATATATATATATATATATTCTTTTAGTTTTTTTTTAGTTTTTTCAAGGTTTTGGAGTTGAAGTATTGCAAAGCGAGTTTTAAACAAGTCAGAGATGTGACCAGAGGGTATGTTACTTATTTTTTACGTTGATTGTAATATTACCTGACTGTTGCTCAAAGCTGAGCATTATGAAATCAAAAGATTCACAAAGACCGACAACATGAATACCATTCCTGGCA
>NW_028234441.1:15904784-15909784 GCF_977035675.1 Penaeus japonicus
CCGTTTCAGTACTCTTGTCACAAAACTTGCACTTAGCATCTGCACCATTTTTCAAGATATTTGCCTGATAATTACGGGTAAATAAACTCTGATCTTGTGCTGCAATGATGAAGCCTTCTGTCTCTGCCTTCAGACCTGAACCACGTAGCCACTGATGGGTTGCTGTTTGATCAACATCAGCTTGTTTGCTTCGGGTTAGGTACTGTCCATGCAGAGGTTTCTGGCTCCATCTCTCTGCAAGCATTTCTTGACCTTTCTTTTTAGCACTAATCTTAGCTTTCTTTGCAACTTTAGTCGCATCTAATTGCTGTTCCTCAACTATAGGGTCAACTTCAAATTCCCTTTCAAATTTTCCCCCTTCTTTTAAGATGGAATGGAGTTTTTTAGTACTTTCGTGTTGCAGTACCAGCTGCAACATCCAGTCGTTTGAAAAATGTAAATAATGTTTCATGCCAACAGTGCTTGTCTTATAGGTTAGTTCTAACTGGATAAGTCCACGACCACCTTCCTTTCTAGGTAAGTACAAACGATCAACATCTGACTTTGGGTGGAGCATTTTATTTGCAGTAAGAAGCTTTCTAGTTTTCCTATCCATTCTTTGAAGGTCGGGAAGGTTCCAGTTGATGATGTTATAACTGTACTGAACTACTGGAACAGCTAAAGTGTTTACTGCCTCAACTCTATTTTTTGAATTCAGTTCTGTTTTCAGAACTAGCCTGACGCGTCGATAGTACTCCTTCCTTACTTTCTCTTTCATCTTTGCATGGTCTATTCCGTCTCCTTCACAGACACCCAGGTACTTGTAACTATCCTCTGGGTTAAGTTCTTTGATGATTGTGTCAATATCAAGTTGAATAGGGGTAGATTCTCTAAGTTTGCCTCTGACAAAGGAAGCTTTGGCACATTTGTCAAGACCAAAGTCCATGCAAATATCATTACTGAATTCTTTAACAGTTGTCAGAAGCCCTTCAAGTTGTTGATCATTCTTGGCGAAAAGTTTCAGGTCATCCATGTAAAACAGATGATTCAAAACTTTCTGGAAGATGTTGTAACCAGCACCAGTGTTGTTGAGTTCATTGGATAGTGGAATCAAAGAAATGCAGAAAAGGAGAGGAGAAAGTGAGTCTCCTTGGAAAATTCCACGCTTGATCTTAACAGCGTTAGATTCACCTACCCCTTCATTATGGGACAGAAACAATTTGGTGTGCCACTTTGACATACTGTTTCGGAGAAAGTTTGAAATAACAGGGGAGATTTTGTAAAGCTCCAAACTGGAGCTTTATGCCGTTTATTGAATAATTCTAATAATTGATACCTGAGTGCCAGTGTTCCACAAACAGAGTTTTCCTTTCTGCTATGTCTCATATCAATATTTACTTTTAGATTTATTGGTCTTTTTTGGGGTGGATGGGTGGTTGGGTGAGGACTTATATATATATATTTTTTTTTTAGCTAAGAAGCCTCTGTTTCTCAAGCTATGGATTTTCTACTAGAAAAAGACAGAGTGTGTGTTACCGGCGCAGCGGATTCGTTTAGTTTGAAAATGTTACACATCGAAAAAAAGTGAAATTACTATTAATAATTTCGCAATTGTCGCGGGGTATAAGGCTCCGTAGCCACAATATACTACAATTAGTGGGTTCCTGTAGAATTAATTTATATGGATTGGTAGCGTGTAGAAATCAATTGACACCCCTGGATTGGTTCTTAGTATTATCTCATCAAAATTAAGTTGCCTTATGAAAAAACATAAAACCGTGAAAAAGAAACCTTAATTAATGTTCTTCAGCATCATAATACTGTATAACCTGTCAAGACTGGTTCATATTTATAATTAAAAATAAAGAATCATGTCCAGCTCCTATGAAAAACAAATGCAGTCAGGAAACAGAACTTAACTTGTATTAAAATACGATGATGTGACGCTTCGATGGGCTGAGTCTTCAATCCGCCGGCTAATAAAAAAATAAAAAAAAATCACACAGGGGGATAGCGAAACACCGTTGTCTGGCCGAGAATGGATCTATTTCCAGCTCAACGCGGCTTATATTTATAGCTTTCGTGACATCATAAGCCACTTCGAACATCGATTAATGCAAATAAAATATATACATAAATAAAAAAGAAAAGGCACAAAAATCATACAAGATCATCACCAGGAGACGGTAAAACTGAGAAAATATTCATTCACAATAGACTGAGAGAAATTAAAACAGTAAAATAATGCGTAAAATGAATATTTCTTAAAACAATAACGAAGCCACTGTAGGTGGGGAAAAATAACTAAAAATTAAGGTATAAATTAATGATAATAAAAAATAGCATAACAGGTTCAGGAACTCAAAGATGAAGCGTGAACAAATATACTTGTAAATGAATCGCAGACGAAAGTATGGAGTGAAAGGGCAAACTCAAACAAATGCGAGTAAAACAAACGAAGCATAAAAACAAATAAAAGGCAGACAAAAAGAAGATAAGGTAGATAAGGCGCGAGACGACGGGACACGAACGGGAGATGGCTGGGAGATGTGAGGCTGCGGGATGCCACCGTACACAATCATTAATAAACTATTCAATGTATAACTAGACATATGTATCTGATTTTTATATGTGCATCTATATTCTCATTAGTACACAATATGCCACCTGATATAGACTTTATCAGCAATTGAAATCAACAAATTTTCTTCGGTGTTTCGTGTCATCCTTCTCCTTCCCGCCATTGCCTCATTACCGTTATTTACATCTTTGCTAATATCTCGTTTTACACTAACTCCATTAAACCATTTTTTAAAAGTGGTAACCATATCAGCAGCCACTGCTAAAAATTCGTCGAGCAGTTCAGCACTTAAAGAAAGTAGAACGGCTTTAGTGCCTGAAAAAGCACACCTGAGGGCAGCGGTTTCGCAGTTCGGGTGAATCACACACGCGGTCGTGGGCAGTCGTTACGAGCACTTCAGTTCCTCCTGACGTGAAACTGGTTCATCATGAGGTAAAATAAGTAATCTCTTGCAATTGCGTATATATATATATATATATATATATATATATATATATATATATATATATATATATACATATATATATATATATATATATATATATATATATATATATATATATATATATATATATATATATGTATATATATATATATATATATATATATATATATATATATATATATATACGTATACATATACAAATAAAATAATTTATGTTATCTACCCTGTGCTTCTATATATTTGCAATATCCATTGGTATTTAACACTTTCATTACATATGTTTTTCTTTTTCTTATACACAGGTTAGAGATACCACGAATGGCGATACTCGCTGTACTGTTTTTTCTATTCTTTATCAGCTTTTCTTTATCGAAGTTTCTAGAAGTGCAGCTAACAAGGTTGGTTTTATATCACAACGAAGAGAGAGAGAGAGAGAGAGAGAGAGAATACTTCCATAAGAATAATCTTGAAAACTTGAACCGTCTGTTGGAACGTTCCTGGTCTATGATTTATAAGAATATGTTATTGATTATATTGTATATGAAAGTTTAATATTCCATTAAAAGGAGAAAAATTGAGATTTGCAGACTATAGTTTCTGGAATATGTGTACCCTTTTGAGTACAAAACATACATGGGACACGTACGATCGTACATGTGCGTGCGTTTGTAGATAGATGTATAAATAGACACAGGTATAAAATTAAACGTCATATACACAAATTTAAACTTCACAGCGTGATGCAGGGGATACCACACCCTGAGCATGTGAGGGACCTAGAAACAGCGACGCAGCCTTGTATTCCTCAGAATTCAGTGTACTTCCTCAAGGTTCCGAAGTGCGCCTCTACCACTAGTCTCCACATTTTCGTCGCGTGAGTAAATGTTACGGACATAGAGACAATGAGAGACACAGGGGGTGGCGATAGAGAGTGCGTGTGTACGATTGAGATAGATGTGGAAGAGGCACTTACCTCCCTGCGTGAATATTCCAATCAGATACGGGGTCAAACATGGCCTGACCTTCGCCCTGCCTCCATGGATTGGAGAAGTACCCATATCGCCAAAGATTCTGTCCCCAGATTATCATGGGTCCCCCGACGGCCGCTACAACATGGTCGTGTCCCACACGCAGTTCAACAAGGAGGGAGCAGAGCAGGTGCGTCCGGGCATGGTGGCGCCGTAGATGGCAACATACAGGCCGCTTTTCTGAATCCCTAATGCCACTTCAGCAATGGGGATTTCGATTAAAGTTTAATACGATGTTAAATGTTGTGTCGCTTACATGAGACAGCTTTGATGGTCTCCTCAGGACCATCTGCAGTTCTTCCCTTTTGTAGATCTACGATACCAATATTTATTATTTCTGCAATTTATTTTGTTTTCTTTTTTCATCTCCCCCTCTCTCTCCCTCTCATTCTCTCTCTCTCTCTCTCTCTCTCTCTCTCTCTCTCTCTCTCTCTATATATATATATATATATATATATATATATATATATATATATATATGTATATGTATATAAAATACATACGTATATATGGCAGATAAACCCACTATACACAAAACAGATTTATTGAAAATGAGACAACAGTTTCAAGATCCATCTGGAGGAGCAGGTTCTTCCTTCTTCGATCTCGTACATCCTGAGACACTCGGATGAAGGGTCGCCTTTCCCGGAGTATGCTCGTTCCCTCCTTCTCGACCGGATCAGTGCTGGTAAGAGGGACGTTGAGCATACCTTCTATCTCTCCCGTCTTCATTTTGACTTCCTGGGGGATCGGCTTCCCAGACAGGTATGTCGACTCATGGCCGATGTTGCTCATGACTCGGCCCGAGTCCTCTCCAACACCCATACCTGCTCCCTCACCCGCAAGCTTTCCACTCTCACCTCCCGCAGTCCTTGGTCCCGCTTCTCCCTCACTGATGCTGTCACCAACCTATCTTCCTTAACCTTGACCCCTCACCAACTCCAACTCCTAGGCTTTGGCCTGTCCT
>NW_028234441.1:15924784-15927284 GCF_977035675.1 Penaeus japonicus
AAAAACCTTTAGTCAGCATTTGGTCAACATGAAAGTTACTACTTTTTTCTTCCTATTTTTTGCCAGGAATGGTATTCATGTTGTCGGTGTTTGTGAATCTTTTGATTTCATAATGCTCAGCTTTGAGCAACAGTCAGGTAATATTACAATCAACGTAAAAAATAAGTAACATACCCTCTGGTCACATCTCTGACTTGTTTAAAACTCGCTTTGCAATACTTCAACTCCAAAACCTTGAAAAAACTAAAAAAAAAACTAAAAGAATATATATATATATATATATATATATATATATATATATATATATTTAAGTTCTTATATATATATATAAGAACTTTTAAGGAGAGTTTTACCCTCGTTAAGCGAGGCATGGCTATCCTTCATTACTCAATAATACGTTTTGGTCTTGGTTTTAGCTAACTGTAATTGATAATGAACCGAGCGAGGTTTGACATTTATGTATAGACTTAAAACCTTTACTACGACGAAGGCAAAAGAGTATGTGATTAAATATCATCGCTTATTACCTTTATATGTTATCGCAGTACGTTTCTCTTTAAAGAGCTTTACATGTAACCCCGGCCAAAGGTCCAAACCCTAGTCCCACGATCCCTGTCGTGCCGGCGGAAAAGACGGCTTTTCTCTCTCTTTCTCCCCATTCCCCTCACATTTTCTTCGTTCATCTTCTCCCGTATCCCCTCTTTCTTCCACAACCACTTTCTCTTCCTTTTCCTCCTATCTCCGTCTTTATCAGTTACACTTTACCTTCCTCTGTCGTACATATTCTCTCTCCCTCTCCTGTGTTTTTTTTCAGTCTATTTGTCTCTGTTCATGAGATTTACTCACTTGACGAAAATCTGGAAAGTGGTATTGGAAGCACACTTCGGAACCTTGAGGAAATACAATGAATTCTGAGGAACACAAGACTCTGTCGCTCCAACTAGGTTTCTCACATGCTTAGGCTGTGCTGTCGACTGCATTGTATATTCTCTAGAGCAGTGGTTCCCAAACTTTTTTGGTCGTGACCCTAAATACAATCTTGGCCTGGCCCGGCGACCCTAAATGAGTGTACGTACATGTAGTGCTAGTCACCAATAATTTTGATATGTTACACTTATTTATAATTGTATATAGTTTTATTGAGTAAATTTATATTACTAACACAATGATTTTCAATCAACTTTAAATAGGAGCAATTGAAAAAACAAATTTTCATGAAAATGAGACTAAGTTTATTACATGATTTGGTAGTCAAGTCACAAAACCAAAAATGTTTTCTCAGTGGCTACCGTGGAACTGCTTCATTTTGTGAGTGAGATCCTCTAAGTTGGGCTTTATGTTGATTGTTAGAGCACAACGCAAGTCATGCTGGGGATCCAAGCGGTTCCTTGCTTTAGTCTTGATCGTAACAAGGCTTGAAAACCCTTGTTCACAGAGATATGTTGTTGGAAAAGGGAGAAGAGCTTTTTCAGCCTCCCGAGTCAGAATGGGCTTATCCTTGAGTTGGGTCCAAAATTTTGAATACTGGAGGTTTTCAAAGTGTTGTTTCTGCACTTGATTTTCCTGGAGGTCTATAAGTTCCTCTTGAAACCCTGGGATATCCTCACCAACTTCACTGACGTTCACACTGAAAACATTCCTGATCCAGCTATGCTTCTTGAGGTCGACATTTTCTGGAAAATACCTGTCCATTTCTTCTTGAAGGTTCTTCAGATGATCTTCAAAAATATTTTTGATGTCAACAAGGGATATTTCTGATGAATCTTCCAGCACAGCACTTAGTTCTGGAAAGGCTGCAGTTTTTCCTCTGGCCAACTTTTCTCTCCAAAGAGCAATTTTTTTCTTGAATGAGACAATTTTTTCACCAATGTCCACCATCGTATGATTTCGGCCCTGCATGTCTGAATTCAGTTCATTCAGGTGCATGAAGATGTCGCCCAAATAAGCAAGCTTTGCCAGCCAAGCAACGTTTTTAAAGCAGTCTGCAAGTGCATGCTTTTTCTCACGCAGAAATATTTCAATTTCAGTTTTTAGTTCAATAACTCTTCCAAGAATCTTTCCCCGAGATAGCCAACGGACATCAGAGTGGAACAGCAAGTCTTGGTGATGTGATCCCATCTCTTCACACATTTTATGGAAAATACGTGAGTTTAAAGCCCTAGCCTTGACAAAATTCACAATTTGGATGGCATCATTTAAAACTGCATGGAGGTCTGGTTGCAAGCGATGAGAAGCAAGGTTTTCTCGATGTAAAAAACAGTGAATTATTATGACATCAGGGTTTTCTGCTTTAATGCGAGTAACAAAACCCAGACGACTTCCCATCATTGATAGAGCTCCATCGGTGCACACTGCCAAACAATTCAACCAGTTTAGATCATGTTTCTTTAAAAAATTGTTCATCATATTAAAGATGTCTTCTCCAGTGGTGGTAGTTGACAGGGCATTACAGAAGAGAAATTCTTCCTGAATGTCATCTTCTCCCTTGTACCTTACAAAA
>NW_028234441.1:15929453-15934453 GCF_977035675.1 Penaeus japonicus
ATCGATAGAGATAGAGAACGATCGGTAGTAGATTAGTACGATAAGTTGTAAAATAGACAGATAGATGAGGAGAAAAAACAGAGAGGATAGTGTGGTTGTTTTGTCAAAATAAGCGAAAGTATTTCCAGTTTCCTTTCTTTCAATTAGAAATCCGAACCAACAATATTATCTTCAAATATAGAAAATGAAAGATGATACAGAAAAATAAAAAAAAAAAAAGATGATACAAAACAAACCAATTTTTTTTTTTTTTTATATAATTTAATCGGTAAAGAGTGTTTACTTAAATGAAAATGACGTGTCAGATTTCTGTCACTCTGGATTCGAAATAGCGGATTACCGTTGAGCATTTCTCACGTATGTATATTTTCCTAGTTATTTTGTATAAGATGTTAAAAGATTAGCATAAAACACCTTTATAATATGTTCCCTATTGCTATCTTCATTTGCTCCACCCCCCCAAAAAAAAAGAAAAAAAAAGAAAAAAAACTGTTAGCACACACACACAGTTATTTGACACAGGTGTCAAATAACGACGCCGAAAAAATAGTTAGTGGCAACCGGCACGTACCCAAGACACCATTCAAGCCATGTTACTGCAGTTCCTTGTGGCCCTCAACAGCCAACACCTATTTCCAGTCTGTGCTTATTGATACGTCACCTTTTTTCTGTAACAGGTTGCAACAAATAAAAAAAGGGGACCACTGCCGTAAGTCGTAAATAAAGTACCATATGTTACATTGCATCATTGTCTCTTCTTATCAGTTTAGATCAACTGTATTAATAATTGACTCCATTTCGCTTTCTGCCAACGGCGTATGTATTTTCGGACTGTTGGTATCTCTCTGCTTCTCTCTCTCTCTCTTCTCCCCTCTCCTCCTCCTCCTCCTCTCTCTCTCTTCTCCCCTCTCCTCCTCCTCTCTCTCTCTCTCTCTTCTCTTCTCCCCTCTCCTCCTCCTCTCTTTTCTTCTCTCATCTTCTCATACTCTTTCTGTGCGTGGTTTTGTTTGTTTGTTTGAGGGTGTGTGTGTGTGTGTGTGTGTGTGTGTGTATGTGTCGTGTGTTGGTGTGGGTGTATTGCGTAACACATTTGATATTTGCATTTTCATATATGTTATACAATCCTTAGTTTTAAAACCATAAAATGTTTCTGTTTATAATGAAAAGTGTTGATTATGAAACTCGCATTCACATACACGCATTTAGGAGGGAAGGAAGAAGGCTGGACGCTGAAATTTACTAAAACCTATTATCGTTCATAGCTCGAAATAGTTTTGAGAAGTGAGAAGTGAAAGAGAGAGAGAGAGAGAGAGAGAGAGAAATGTAATATAAAATAGTTAAGTAATAAAAATTAATAGGTTCGAAACTGGCGGTTCACACACTGACTACGCCAAGTGATGCAACTGGAAACGAGTGTGCCTATGTTCGCACAGGTGTTCCTTGCTAGCCCAAGAAGGTTGTAATCAGCCTTTCATTACCATTATTATTATTATTAATATTCATATTATTATCATTATTATTATTATTATCATCATCATCATCATCATCATTATTATTATCATCATTATTATTATTATCATTATTATTATTATCATTATTATTATTATTATCATTATTATTATTATTATCATTATTATTATTATTATTGTTATGAGTGACCTGTATTTTCAAAATAACCAAGTTTTCCTCCAATAATTCCATAAGACAACAGCGCACTCTTGACCCTTTGACCTTTCTTTTATTTTATGCCGTTTATTGAGTAATTCTAATAATCAATACCTTTTAGTTTTCCTTTCTGCTATGTCTCATATCAATATTTACTTTTAGAGAGAGAGAGAGAGAGAGAGAGAGCGATGAAGTGATGCTGCAGCGTCTTACAAACAGCTTCTTGTGACACGTCACTAATGCATCTCGGTGGCGCCAAACGAGAGCCGGGCTCATCTCGTTCGGATGCCGCTCGGAGGATCGTCATCCGACTCGGAGGCTGCAATCCAGGTCACTACAATATGACTATGCTAAGGTCGATATAAATCTATCATCGGTATTAATTTTAGTGATGAGGAACTACTTTTCCTAAATAACTAAATCTTCCTTTAATACTTATCCTAAGTGTAGTTAAGTCACATTGACCCTTCTTTTATATAAACAGAAAGAGAAGGAGGGAGAAGAATAGAGAGGAAAAGAAAAGAGGACATGAGAAGAAAAGAGGAGAGGACACGAGAGGAAAGAGGAAAGGAGAGAAGGGAAAATGAGAAAATCGATAGAGATAGAGATAGATCGGTAGATAAATAGATAGACAGATAGAGAGAAAAAAGAGAGGGAAAGTTTTCCAGTTTCCTTTCTTTCAATTAGAAATCCGAACCAACAATATTATCTTCAAATATAAGAAAATGGAAAGATGATACTAAACAAACCATTTTTTTATATAATTTAATCGGTAAAGAGTGTTTACTTAAATGAAAATGACGTGTCAGATTTCTGTCACTCTGGATTCGAAATAGCGGATTACCGTTGAGCATTTCTCACGTATGTATATTTTCCTAGTTATTTTGTATAAGATGTTAGAAGATTAGCATAAAACATCTTTATAATATGTTCCCTATTGCTATCTTCATTTGCTCCACCCCCCCTCCCCCCCCAAAAAAAAAAAACTGTTAGCACACACACACACACACACAGTTATTTGACACAGGTGTCAAATAACGACGCCGAAAAAATAGTTAGTGGCAACCGGCACTTACCCAAGATACCATTCAAGCCATGTTACTGCAGTTCCTTGTGGCCCTCAACAGCCAACACCTATTTCCAGTCTGTGCTTATTGATACGTCACCTTTTTTCTGTAACAGGTTGCAACAAATAAAAAAAGGGGACCACTGCCGTAAGTCGTAAATAAAGTACCATATGTTACATTGCATCATTGTCTCTTCTTATCAGTTTAGATCAACTGTATTAATAATTGACTCCATTTCGCTTTCTGCCAACGGCGTATGTATTTTCGGACTGTTGGTATCTCTCTCTGTTTCTCTCTCTCTCTCTCTCTTCTCCCCTCTCCTCCTCCTCCTCTCTCTCTCTCTCTCTTCTCCCCTCTCCTCCTCCTCCTCTCTCTCTCTCTCTCTTCTCCCCTCTCCTCCTCCTCCTCTCTCTCTCTCTCTCTTCTCCCCTCTCCTCCTCCTCCTCTCTCTCTCTCTCTCTTCTCCCCTCTCCTCCTCTCTCTCTCTCTCTCTCTTCTCCCCTCTCCTCCTCCTCTCTCTCTCTCTCTCTTCTCCCCTCTCCTCCTCCTCCTCTCTCTCTCTCTCTTCTCCCCTCTCCTCCTCCTCTCTCTCTCTCTCTCTTCTCCCCTCTCCTCCTCCTCTCTCTCTCTTCTCCCCTCTCCTCCTCCTCCTCTCTTTTCTTCTCTCATCTTTCCATACTCTTTCTGTGCGTGGTTTTGTTTGTTTGTTTGAGTGTGTGTGTGTGTGTGTGTGTGTGTATGTGTGTGTGTTTGTGTGTGTCGTGTGTTGGTGTGGGTGTGTTGGGTAAAACATTTGATATTTGCATTTTCATATATGTTATACAATCCTTAGTTTTAAAACCATAAAATGTTTCTGTTGATAATGAAAAGTGTTGATTATGAAACTCGCATTCACATACAGGCGGTTAGGAGGGAAGGAAGAAGGCTGGACGCTGAAATTTACTAAAACCTATTATCGTTCATAGCTCGAAATAGTTTTGAGAAGTGAGAAGTGAGAGAGAGAGAGAGAGAGAAAATGTAATATAAAATAGTTAAGTAATAAAAATTAATAGGTTCGAAACTGGCGGTTCACACACTGACTACGCCAAGTGATGCAACTGGAAACGAGTGTGCCTATGTTCGCACAGGTGTTCCTTGCTAGCCCAAGAAGGTTGTCATCAGCCTTTCATTACCATTATTATTATTATTAATATTAATATTATTATCATTATTATTATTATTATTATCATCATCATCATTATTATTATTATCATTATTATTATTATCATTATTATTATTATTATTATTATTATCATTATTATTATTATTATTATTATTATTGCTATGAGTGACCTGTATTTTCAAAATAACCAAATTTTCCTCCAATAATTCGATAAGACAACAGCGCACTCTTGACCCTTTGACCTTTCTTTTATTTTATGCCGTTTATTGAGTAATTCTAATAATCAATACCTTTTAGTTTTCCTTTCTGCTATGTCTCATATCAATATTTACTTTTAGATTTATTGGTCTTTTTTGGGGTGGATGAGTGGTTGGGTGAGGACTTATATATATATATATTTTTAGCTAAGAAGCCTCTGTTTCTCAAGCTATGGATTTTCTACTAGAAAAAGACAGAGTGTGTGTTACCGGCGCAGCGGATTCGTTTAGTTTGAAAATGTTACACATCGAAAAAAAGTGAAATTACTATTAATAATTTCGCAATTGTCGCGGGGTATAAGGCTCCGTAGCCACAATATACTATAATTAGTGGGTTCCTGTAGAATTAATTTATATGGATTGGTAGCGTGTAGAAATCAATTGACACCCCTGGATTGGTTCTTAGTATTATCTCATCAAAATTAAGTTGCCTTATGAAAAAACATAAAACCGTGAAAAAGAAACCTTAATTAATGTTCTTCAGCATCATAATACTGTATAACCTGTCAAGACTGGTTCATATTTATAATTAAAAATAAAGAATCATGTCCAGCTCCTATGAAAAACAAATGCAGTCAGGAAACAGAACTTAACTTGTATTAAAATACGATGATGTGACGCTTCGATGGGCTGAGTCTTCCATCCGCCGGCTAATTAAAAAAAATCACACAGGGGGATAGCGAAACACCGTTGTCTGGCTGAGAATGGATCTATTTCCAGCTCAACGCGGCTTATATTTATAGCTTTCGTGACGTCATAAGCCACGTCGAACATCGATTAATGCAAATAAAATGTATACATAAATAAAAAAGAAAAGGCACAAAAATCATACAAGATCATCACCAGGAG
>NW_028234441.1:15957193-15959693 GCF_977035675.1 Penaeus japonicus
TGTGTGTGTGTGTATGTGTGTGTGTGTGTGTGTGTGTGTGTGTGTGTATATGTATATGTATATATATATATATATATATATATATATATATATATATATATATGTGTGTGTGTGTGTGTGTGTGTGTGTGTGTGTGTGTGTGTGTGTGTGTTTGTGTGTATGTATGTATGTATGTATGCATGTGTATATATAGATTCTTTCCAGTATTTGTAATGTATATTATATATACAGTGAGCATTTCTCCCATAAACATTCAGAGAAGCTTTATAAGAAATATATCAAAAGGATTGTATTGTCCCCCTGCTCCTGTTATTCAGTTGATATAGAAATGAATAGAATGTAGCTTTCCAATTAATACTGCGTGCATTGTTGTTTTAATGATACAAAACATTCTTTTATTTGAAGATGTCAGACAATACAGCATTTATTTTCACCGTTGCTAAATCGATATTGCAGCGACAAAAACATTGTTGGAAGCTACCTCCACATACGAATATAATGAATTATAATTTTATATTACGTTTTGCTCTGGATTTGTATTCATAAACATAACCTTCTTTCCATCCTTATTAGAATCAGCTTGTTTCAATTTAGGAAACGAAAATAGTATTATGATTTATCTATGATGAAACAGTAACACACAGGATATGCTGAATACTCACATGCGCTCGATGCCTCCGGGCGTGAAATGTGTGCAATTGTTTGTCTATATAACGGTGCCGTGAGTCTGGAGGTATTAGGTTCTCCGCCTCATGACGCTTGAGTTTGCTTGAGCCGGCTTGATTTGCACTCAAGCCAAGGCTGAGGATACTAAATTGCCAAACGGCATTTTGCACGACAAAAAAAAGAAAAAAATGATAATAAAAGAGCATTTTAAAATCAATTTCCGTGGTTACCCAGAGTTATTTCATCACGATTGCACTGACGTAAGAAAAATAATGTCATTAAAAACTGATATCAAGAGAAATGATAATGAGAGTGACGATGATAGAGATAACGAGGTAAGAGAAATCTAAAAGTGTGAGGATAATCATTTCCCTTGGATGATTGTCGTATCCATGGATGCTGGTGAAACGGATCAACATTGCACATATTCGCATACCATTAGGTTAGGTAAGAAACTCCTTCAAAACGCAAGTCTTTAGAAACTGCAAAGATAAAAGGGTTTTGAAGATATAGAAACCTATATGTACTTAGGTTATGTAAAAAAGTGAATGAATTTCAAAGCAGTTCCGCGCGCATAACGTAGGAAGGTCAGACGGAATAACATTTCGAAATACGAGACGATAAACATATCGATAAAAGCGTAATCGAATTCCTGTCGCAGGATCTGATGGTTCCATTTAACCAAGGATCATTATTCTACGACACTACATTTGTAAATGTTGATGCTGGATACGTGCAGAAATATTTAGCAGATGATATCAGGATGAAAGCAGCACCTGTAGTTAAATGTAAATAAGCCATGACGAGTTTTATCATTTCTAGAAAGATAGCATCACATAAAAACATAAAACACATAAACACATGAAAAATAACAGATACGAAATACAGAATTTGCACACTGTCTGGGTCTGGGTCCTCACAGGATAACGTATATAAGCGATATTATTCTAATACTCGCCATGCGGAGGTGACTTTGATGCTAAATAATTTGGGGGATGATTAACGTAACATCATGGGAGTAAAATGGACAAAAGTCCCGTACAAATCATTTGTGGTTCCCTAAAAAGTGCCGCAGTCTTGATCAAATAAATTTGACCTCGAATCACTATTCCATCGGGCCTGGATCACCCGTTCAAAGCACTTAGATATTAAGAATGCTCTTAGGAGTAAATGGAAATTGACACTTGCTACACTAATTACGTGTGTTCAACGCATCTTCATTTCTTCTACACACCTCGAGACCGAAATTCCTTACGTTCTTTAATGGTGGAGAACCCATGCTCCAATGTTTTTTTTTTTTTTTTTTTTTTTTTTTTTGTCATATGTGTTTGATTTTCTCAAAGTACCATAAGTGAGAGTTAAGTTCGTGATAGAGTGGACTTGATAAAGACGGTGGTTCATGCGCAATTTCTGTGATATTACCACTGGCGTACGCATGAAATAATTACCAAAAACTTTTACTCCATAACTTTAAACGACTACTGTTTGTATCGTTATTCTGTGATCAGCGAAACCTTATTTATTTGTACCAGAAGTGGTGTTAATGCCATACCTTTTGTTAATTTTCTGATATGAATATAATAGTAAAGGGTCTAGATACAAACACAAAGTATTATACTTGTTATATCAGCAACCATGACAGCTTTGATAATTCTGCAAGCCTTATTACTTTTTTTCTTTTTCTTTTTTTTGATGCATTGGAATACCATACTGATCTTACTAGACTCTCGAAGCAGAAGTTGGCTTCCATTGTCATTGGTGATAATATCTTCTACTTCTAAGATGTTATAAGCTACAGAGTATTCCAGAATATAGAAACCCAGAACCCAGCTCA
>NW_028234441.1:15969693-15989693 GCF_977035675.1 Penaeus japonicus
GTTTGAATGGGAAAACTTTTGAGGATAAGTTTGGATATACTATAATATTTTTTCCAACAGAAATTCCAACTCAAGGTGGAAGACATTGGTACAAAGTTTGTCAACAATGTAGGGCAGATGGCTCTACAGGGCACACTTGCGGGCATTGACCTTCAGACTCACCTGACCCGGGAAGGAGCTCTTGGTAAGCTGATGGGATAAAACTGTCTTTGTTAGAAATCCTGGATAATGTTTCTTTTAAATGCTGGACTGATATGAGTGATATGAAAGTAGACTATGTAAACTGAAATGTTTAGATCATTTTGGAGTCTTTAATCTGTATGTATTTGATTGTTAAATTCTTCCCCCTTTTTCCCCCAGAAAACTTCCCAGCATTACTGCCTGACTTCAGTACAGAACTGCAAGTTGATAGCATCAAACTGCATTGCACACACGATTCTTCTATCTTCCTAAATAGGTTCAATCTCCAAACTCAGGTGAGAAATGATAACTAGAATCTTCTGTGAATAGGCTATTCAAGAGTTCCCTCATTTGGTAAATTTTCTTTATAAGTTACAAAAAGATGAAATTGAAATTAAAGATAGTGCCTTTACTGACTTTTAGTATAAAGAACACAATATGATTTTTTATCATGTTTTCCCATTCAACAGTTTGTTGGTGACAGAGTAAACATGAAGAGCGAGTTTCGGTCACTTCACGTCTTTTACGACCACAGAGATTTATGTTTTTGGACAGGTTACTTAACCAGGAGGAAGTCACAACCTGCAATGCCAAGTTATGTAAGTTGATATTGTTAATTTGATATTTATTGTAAATGCTATTATATTTGTTGTCATAATACATTTTATTATTTTTGGTATTGTTATTGATATTGTAGATGTTTTAGCATAAATGCTGATATTGTTACTTAGTAGTGATTTATGTGTTTGTCCAGATTCCAGATCAGATCAATAAGGAAAAAGTGAAGCCATGGAATGGTGTTTTCCATAGATACTGTGTAGGCCTTATTGTAGAGCTGTGGGATGTCACATGTGGAGGATGTGTCCCTGGCTCTCCCTACAGCCAAGTGATGCTTCAACACGCACGCCACAGTGTCTTTGTGTCACAGTGGACCACAGAAGTCGAAGGTGAACTCTTATTAGAGTCCATGGTGGCCATTCTCAGGTCAGGGCAACACAGCGGCTCTCAGATGGCAGCTTCAAGTGCAGCAGCAACTTCAAGGAGAATCCATCTGTGGGGGACACCTATGTGTATTGGCCTTTGTCTAGTGCAGCTATCATCTGTGGCTCCTCAGTCAGCTAAAAGCAACATGTCCCTGCCTCCTCTTCAGGCTGAAGCTCTTCTGGATAACATACAGCTAGAATGGAGTCCCGAACTGGCCTTGCTAATAACTGCAATTCTCAGGTATAATTGATCTTTTGAATTGCTGGTCTTGATCAATGTGTTTGAGAAATATATTTGTTGGGATCAGAATTTCAGCATGCATTTCATAAATAGCATAGAATAGAATTTTAGAACTATCCAAGTGTTGATTTACATGTACTGCTAACTTTGAGATTATTTTAAAATGTAATCAGCTAAATATCTTTTAAATGTAATTATCTTTTTAATTTCTCTATATATCTGTCTGATGGGTATTGAACATAATGTATATGTAGATGCAATGAAAAAGAGAGGAGGGCACTTATTTCATATTCCATATTCATCTCACAGATATTCAAGGGAACTGAAGGAATACACAAAGAACATGAAACCCAGGAAAGTACAAGATAGTGGATCAGAATCTTCTGTAGAAACCTTCAGCAGTATGAGTGTGAAGTGTACAAACATCAATGTATTTGCTGTTACAGAACAAAAAGGTATGGATTTGATGCTGGATGACACAGTGTTTGAGGTCTATAACTTATAAATAGCATAAATGAAATATATATTAGAATGATATTGGCCAAGAATTGTTTTTATGCTTATATTGTAGGTAAAGATCAGGGAAATTAATGTCACAGTAAAGGAAATGCCATTTTATTTTCAGTGTCATTAATGGCTCGGGTAGACAGCCTGGAGAGTGCTAAGTCTGCAAAGAACTCCAGAACAACTATAACTGGGACAAAGATGGTGCGATTTGTTCCCACAGGCACCCAGTATTTGTGCATAAAATCTTCAGAGATTAAGGTAACAAAACAGTAATACTGTCTATCATACCTTTGTATTGTTTTTGTGTTTTGTGTTTACTTCCCATAAATCTGGTCTTTAAGGCTATACTCTGGTTTGCCAGTGTTAGAAATTAAAACTTGCAAATGCCTTTCATAAGTAAAATTATTTTTTATCTAGTCCCCTATATCCAGTCACGTATGGTCTGGTGCATGAAATAATTTGATCTTTGTGGCAAAATTTTAGGGCAGAAAAAGAGTTTTTTATTTATCCATCATATGCCTCTTTTCATTTTCAAATCTACAGAACATCAGGTCTTATCTCTTAGTGAAGAAGGTTCTATAGTTTGATGTCCTTTTAACCCGTTACCGCTGGATGACAAGATATCACGTCAAGTGGTGGCAGGACCAGCCACTGGGGACAAGATATTTTGTCATGGCTTTCCTCCTGGCCAACACGGCATGTAGCTCTTGGCTGCAGCCAGGGTAGGCGAGTAGCCCAAGGTGTTAGGCTTATGCGTCTTATGCGCCTGTCACATGCACAGGGGAAAGAGGTTCAATATGTATATATATGATATATAGAACATGATAATTATGTTGCGGTTTTGGCTTATAACTTGTTGAGGTTCTGGCTTAAAAATTGTTATATTCAATAGCAACGTTTAAAATTTGGCACACACCGGCAACCCATATTCAGCATGAGGTGCGAGGTGCCCTTTCATGATATTCCTAACCTCTGATCTTATGAATTATTGTTCTTGTTATTTTGATGGGTTATTTTTTACTTCCCTATGTGTTGATATAATACATATATCATGTGTCCCTATGCAATCCTGCATGAGCTTGGATTGTTTAAATTACCTTAGCATTCTAAAGGAATATAAACTAATGATTTTACCACAGCTTTTATCCTATGGTTTCCAAAATGCCGTGCTTAGTGTTTATGCTCTTCCAGGGTGAATGTGGTCAAGTAAGTGAGGTTATTGTTGAGCATGTGAATGGAGAACTGCTTTTGAATGTCAGTGAACAACTCCACTTGACCTGGTCCACCACTACACATATGACCCTTCTCACATTGGGTCAGGAAGTAGCTGCATTTATCAGAGATGTCAAACCTCCCTCAGGTAAGTGGTTGAGTTTTGACTTCTATAGGTGGGTGTTCAACTGCAGTATGTTTGATAAAGGGGAAATGTTTTGATGAGAGATGTGAATTACTGTTTTATTCTAGGATGTGATATATAGAAGAAAGAAAATTATTTTAGCTTTTACTAATATTTTCCTGTATTTATGACAGCCTCTGGAGACAAAGCAGGAGATGCAGCCCCAGGAGAGGATCCTGAAAATTCGTCCTTACAGTTACAGTTAGTAGCTAAAGGTGACATAAAAATAGGTGCTGAACTCTCACAGCGACATCAGATGTACTTCATACTGAGTGGGTATTCAAAGAGTTCCGTCCTCTAGAAGTTGATTATATGGAATGCTTAAAATGAGTGATGTGCTATAAAGATAAGTTATGTGGAATATTGCATGGGATTAATGTTTTCTTTACTTTTCATCTTTCTTTATAAGGACTAGTGCCATGGTACATTTCCCATTATCTCTCATTTTAGGTGACTTAACCTATTTGATGGCCAATGGAAGGATATCATGCCAGACAGATGAACTGCAGGTTTGTCTTTCTCCCTCCCTCCCTACCTATTTCTCTCTCCCTCTTTTTATCTCCCTTCTCTCTCTCCCCTCTCTCTCTCCCCTCTCTCTCTCCCCTCTCTCTCTCCCCTCTCTCTCTCCCCTCTCTCTCTCCCCTCTCTCTCTCCCCTCTCTCTCTCCCCTCTCTCTCTCTCCCCTCTCTCTCTCCCCTCTCTCCCCTCTCTCTCTCCCCTCCCTCTCTCCTCTCTCTCTCTCCTCTCTCTCTCTCCTCTCTCTCTCTCCTCTCCTCTCTCTCTCTCCTCTCTCCTCTCTCCTCTCTCCTCACTCTCACTCTCTCTCTCTCTCTCTCTCTCGCTCTCCTCTCTCCCCTCTCCCCTCTCTCTCCTCTCTCTCTCTCTCTCTCTCTCTCTCTCTCTCTCTCTCTCTCTCTCTCTCTCTCTCTCTCTCTCTCTTGCTCTCTCCTCCCTCTCCTTCCCATCCTCCCTCTCTCCTCCCTCTCCTTCCCTTCCTCCCTCTCTCCTCCCTCTCCTTCCCATCCTCCCTCTCTCCTCCTTCTCCTTCATTTCCTCCCTCTCTCCTCCCTCTCCTTCCCTTCCTCCCTCTCTCCCTCTCTCTCTCCCTCTCTCCTCCCTCTCCTTCCCTCCTCTCTCCTCCCTCTCCTTCCCATCCTCTCTCTCTCCTCCCTCTCCTTCCCATCCTCCCTCTCTCCTCCCTCTCCTTCCCTTCCTCCCTCTCTCCCTCCCTCTCTCCCTCCCTCCCTCCCTCCCTCTACCCACCTCTCCTACCTCTCTCCCTCTTCACCTATCCTCTCTCTCTTCTTCTCTCCCCCTCTTGCCCTCATTCTCCACACTCCCTCCCTCTCACTCTCCCCTCTTTCCCATCTCTCCCTTCTCCCTTCCCTCCCTCTCTCCTCTCTATCTCTCCACTTTCTCCCCCTCTTTCCCCTCTCCCTTTCCCTTCCTGCCTCTTTCTCTCCCTCTTCCTTCCCCCTCTCACCCTCACTCACACTCTCACTCTTTCTTTTGTGAATGAAACAGAATGTCTGAAATAAGGAAAGATAATCATGAATTATATTTCTTCCTATAGTATGTCATGTTTTATATATTCATTTCAGATTCAGTTCGATGACCACAATGTAATGACACTATCAGGTGGGAAGTTGTCTCGCGCTCTTCAATCTCGAGAAGTGCGTGAAGAGAGAGAGTCAATGCAAGAGCTTGTTCAGAAGCAGAATAAAGCATGGTATGTCATAACCTTTTAGAAGTGGCTCAGAAGTAGATTCTCTCAGGTTTTGGTATCTATCTGCTATATTTACCCTATTCACACCGGGGCATATATGTGTGTAGTGCTGCACCCACTAGTTAGATAACAGTGTGAGCAGTGACTAAGCGCTAGGTCTCTCCCAGTGTGATGCCAAGCTCTTTTCACCAGGTTTTTGTCTTTGTTTACATTATTTTCACAAATCTATAAAGATATGTCTATACAAATGGTACTCCTATGGTTATGTACATATATAACAACGTAACATTTTGAGGGAGAGATCATGACTTGCCAGGACGTCATCTAGAGGGAGCAAAATATTACCTTGATGTGATAGGATGTCACCCGGTATGAATGGGTTAAGAGAAAAGTTAGGGATCCTTTCCTGGTAAAGGTTCCATTACACAATGAGTAGTAAAAACATTCCCATTCCTAATACATTCCAAAGATCATAGATGATTATATGTTCTTCATTGCCATCAATAAAAGATTGGATTTCTAATATAATCATGATATCCAAATAGGAGGCTGACAGTGGGCACATGGAAGATTACCTTCCCATATAATTACAAGTTTGCTGAAGCCTTCAGTGATGACCTACTGTCTGTGGTGAAGTGGATAAAGTTGGTTCATAATCGTCGCCCTAAGGCCTTTACAGCTGACAGTCCCTTACCTCCAGACTTGGTAATAAGAGTAAGTAGAGAAAGTGGTTGGACATTGAATGATTATAGATTAGGTATTTTTTTAGAAAAAATGACGAGTGTGAAAAATAAGTTGTATTGATAAGCATAAAAATCTGATACATTCCAGCGAGTCACTCTTTTCCTTATGGTTTCCTAAGCCTGTATGGATAGACTGCATTTCTGATTTTACCAGTTTTGCAATTTTTATGTGTCTTCTTTTGCCCTCTTTTTTTTAAGTGATTGTTAAAGAGTTAAACTTTCAATGTAGTTATCCAAAATTGTGATTGAGTAATTATTACATCAAGACCCCTACACATAAGCATTGTTTTTGAAAATTGCAATAATTTTATCCACTTACTGAGGAATAATGAAAAACTTTTGCCCTAAATTAAACTCTTTCTTCCCTAGGTGAAGCACTGGCTCTTAGAAATTGGGGACGATCCATTTGAAGTGAAGTTGAGGTACAATTATGAGCTCTTGGAGGATGAATACCAAGAGAGTTGCAAGAGGATCAAGGCACTTGATGCAAGAGTAAGTGTTTAGTAGTATCATAGCTAAAGATTGACATGTTCATAAGGTACATGTTTTTGCTGTATTTGATTTAAGTTTTTTTTTGTTAATTGTTTTTGAATGTTCACCATTTTCTAAAAGAATATGCTAATTTTAATTCTTTGTTGCCTTTATGTTATACCATAAGATAGCTCTTAGTTAACAATTGTAGTGCAGATAACATCATGATAATTTTTTTTTATTTATTTGTAATGTATTAAATGGCATTTTCTCCATCTACATTTCCCTGTTTGAAATGTGTGGCTTTTACAGATAGAGGAGCTGCGGAAGACAATGTTCCTCTTTCCAACAGGCAAGATTGAGGAACTCTATAAAAACCTGCAGGAAAAGAACAGTGAGACATACATCAAAAGGTCAAAGTTGGTAAGGAATTACTTATTTGATGAAGAAAACACTCATGCATGTGCACACACACTCCCACAACCAAACCCACACCCACACCCACACCCACACCCACACCCACACCCACACCCACACCCACACCCACACCCATACCCACACCCACACCCACACCCACACCCACACCCACACCCATACCCACACCCATACCCACACCCATACCCTACACACACACGCAAACACACGCAAACACACGCAAACACACACACACACACACACACACACACACACACACACACACACACACACACACACACACACACACACACACACACACACACACACACACACACACACACACACACACACTCACACACTCACACACTTTCACACTCACACACTGTCTCTTTCAGACACACACACACACACACACACACACACACACACACACACACACACACACACACACACACACACACACACACACACACACACACACACACACACACACACACACTCACACACTCACACACTCACACACTCACACACTCACACACTCACGAAAACACACACACTCACGAAAACACACACACGCACACACACACACACACACACACACACACACACACACACACACACACACACACACACACACACACACACACACACACACACACACACACACACACACACACACACTCATGACTGTGAAGTAATATTTTTTTAATAACAATCTAACATAAAATTGATGTTAGAGAAATCATTAATAAATTCTGTTAAAACTTTTCTGTAAATTTTTCTGTTAATTACTTCTCTGGAAAAGTCATGGATAACTCAAAAAAATTATTTTAGATGTATGAGTCTGCACCAATGCGGACCCAGCTGTTTACATGGACAATGGAGGACGTGGTGATATTTGCAATGGCTGATCCAACATTCCATGGAACAGAGAAAGTCACACAGCACATGGTTGACATTGACCAAGAGTCGTAAGTAAAATATTTTCTTCTGTATTAATTGCATTTTTTACATATAGGCCTATATACAGGGTGGTTCATGACTGGTTAGTTACAATAAAGATACCTAAGATCATAATTGAGATAAAGACTTTAGGAGGAAAAATTAAAGTTTTATGTGACTAATATTTGGAAGAGAACACCATGATGAACAAGACAAGACAGCTCCCTAAAGCTCTCTAAAGCTGGTGCAGTCCCTTCCTACTGGTGCTAGGAGAGTGCAATTGCCATCATTAGTCATTACTCACAGTGTGAGTAATGACTAATATCAAATAGAGCATGACAACTATCGTCATGTATGTCATGATGCTTGTCGTCAGGCATTGGGTTAATAATTCCTCAATGCATGATATATAATTGACATTTTGAAATTACATCTTCATCAGAAGCACATTTATAAATACATATGTAGATATGTGGATGGATAGATGAATATTTGGGAAGATGAATAGATGGATAGATATGAACATACATACATCTATACAAATGTTCTTATGTATATATAAATACATATATACACGTATACATGTATATATGCATACATATGTATGTATATGTTTAATTTGGCAGAAATTTGTAACTTTTTTCTTCTTCTTTATGAAATATTTTATAATACCCTTGACTCACATTGTTTATCTTCTTGCAAATTATAGCCCGTGGCCTCAGGAGGGCCAAGAATTTTCAACGCTCTGGTGCCGCATGATTTCAGCCTCTTGTGCAGAGTGGAAGTTCAAGCTCAGAGATTATCCTCAGTCCCTCCTGGACATGTCTGACTTAGAGATCTGGGGGAGACTCATCGGTGCCGAACAGAAGGCCAGTAAAAGAGGTATTATTATAGGATTTCACACACATTATTACATGTTTGTTAGTGTTTGCTTTAGATTAGTTTGATTTACTATGAGTTATAATAACTATTTCTTACCATTTACTCTGTAATGAGAAAAAAAAATCTGAAATGTGAAATTGGTTGAATAGTTGTTTTTTCTTAGCTAACATACATAATCATTATTATAGCCATTAGGAATGTGATGGTGGAGGTAGGGGCACCATGGTCCAATACTATGGTGGAACGCACAATGTCGGCACTCAAATTCTACCATGACTTCTCCTGTGAAGTCAAGAGTTTCACTGCAGCTTATGGCCCATGCTGGGAACCTGCTGTTGCTCAGTTTAATCTCGGTTAAGTATCTTTAGTTATTGCTGATTTTTTTTGCTGATTTTGATGTCTCTTTATTGTATATATATTTGTGTATCTATATATATGTATGTGTATATTTTCTCAGCCTTTTTCTCCTTCTTTTCTCACTATAACATATTTTCAACCAATTTTTCAGCCCTGTCCCTCATCAACCAGCCGTCCCGGGATCCCTCAATGCCCCTACCTTGGTGGGACAAGATGAGACTCCTGTTCCATGGCCGTCTTACTCTCATGGTTGAGCGCATGACCCTCCTCCTGCATGCCTCCCTGGATCCTTATAACACAACCGAAGAGATGGAGCTCACCTGGACCAGCCTCACCATGGACTGGACCAACGGTAAACCTCTCTCATTCATGGGCGGGACATTTTCCTTACTTTTTCCTCTCTCTTTCTCACTTTTACTTTCAGGCTCTTTTCCTTATGGATGAAAACTGGCTTCCTTTTATTTTTGTGTGAATTAGAAACTATGTTTTTCTGTCATTGTAATTTGCCTTGTTTGTATCAAGTGTGATTGTATGTGTGTGCATTATTTTTTTTGTATCTTTTCCAGCAAAATTGGTATTCAAGGGAAATTTGAAAGTCTCGGTAAAAACAGCATCCAAATATGACGATGCCAGGCTCCTGCATGTCCCAAACCTGAAGGTAAAATAGAGTTCATAGTTTGTTTAGTTTAGGGTTTGTCCCTGTATTTCAGTAGATTTATATGTGAAACTGAATGAAACTTTGTAACTAATTTTATCCTACTTTTTCACATATATTTCTCCATTTGATTAGCTTACAGTCAAGATGATCTGGCAGTGTCGAGGGAACCCAAACGACCATCATTCGGTCATGCTTTGTGCGCCAGACAAACTCCCAGAATATTCAAGCAACCAGGTAAAAGAAGGTTACAAATAGTGCAAATGTTCATATCACTAGATTCAGTACAATGTTTATGTTTTCTTATATTTTTAAATTTTTAAATTTTTTTCTCATTTAGATTTAATGATCCCAAAACCCCCAAATCCTTTAAATAATAATCATCCAATTTCCAGGAACACGACTCCTACCGAGCCTTTCGCTCACAGAACCTGAGTATGAACATTCAGCTGGAAACCAAAACACCCAAGAAAGCCAATACAGCTGTGTCTGCCCCAGTCATTGAAGCTCTCTTCTTTGGCAGCACTTTAAGGTATGACCTTGATCCTATCCATAAAAAAGAAATTGTGTGTATATATGTATATATATATATATATATATATAATATATATATAATATATATATATATATATATATATAATATATATATATTATATATTAATATATATATTATATATATATATATATATATATATATATATATATATATATATATATATATATATATATATTTCATACCAAAAATTTAAGGAATAATTACAACTCAGCAGTGTTGCAATGATATACTGGATGCTCATATTGCTGCTTGGTGATTTATAGCCAGAGGGCTGTTTATAGGATAGAGGCATAGCCTCCCTTATCCATACTTTGCATCCCTAGTGTTCACTGGGGTATTCAAGTCCCATAATTTGCACACTCTACAAATCCAGAAATATCACATTTGTGAATAAACATTTTTTAGTGACATTTCAAGATGGTTTGTTATCGTCACACATGCCCACAATAACTGAATGTATCAAGAATAGTAAGCTAAGCATTTACTTGCCTGAGTGTTTCTTCATGCAATTTCCATTGCTATTTCCAGGTGGTTTGAAAATCTCAAGTTCATTCTGTCAGGTGTAGCCCGACCAACCAGGCGAGGCCCTCTCTTCAATAACACTCATGCACGCAAACCCCAGCTGTCAAGGCATTACAGCAGCATACATCTTTCTGTATCCTTTCAGGTAATATGGATATGAGTTTGTTTTAAATTTTTGTCCTTTTTCTTTTGCCTTTTTTTTCTCACTTTTTTTTTTTTTTTTTCTTTTTACTGTCTTTTGCCTTTTCATTTTTTTTCATTCTTTTGTTCTTTCCAGTCTCCCTTTCATCACTAATTAATTCCATGTTTTTGTTTCTTTATATTTTTTGATTTCTGTTCTTTTATTCTTTCTATCTTTTTTTCCATTATTTATTCCTTTCCCCTTTTTTTTGTTTTTATTCATTTTACCCTTTTTTCATGGTTGTTTTTCCTCATTCAACCCCTTAAAAGGCAGGCTACTCCCCAATTTCACAGTTGGAGCAGGATATTTTTGATAAATGATGGCTTCAACACAATCACTACCATTCTTGTATTTCTCAACAACTGACTTGCAGTTTCCTATTCACTTCCATCACTACTAGTTATCCTGTCACCCTTTGAGGTTTTAGATTTTAGAGAATAGATACAAGATTGATTTTGAAAAAGCACTAACCCCCCCCTCATGATGAAGGTTATTTACTAATTACTGGTCCACCACGATATAGGTAGGGATGCAGTGACATGAAGGGCACATAAGTTTGTCATATCCATTTGTTTCATTGAATAGTCCCACAGAATAGGAATGTATTCTGGAATGTCACCTGCCTTTTTAGGGATGATCTGTATCTTCAACTTTTACATTTTGAATATTCGTGAATGCACAGATAATAGGTTCATCATAGACTCATTCCTAACAATCTTCTTTCTATCTGTAGCGCTTTGATGTGCGATACTGGATGTCGGTGGGAGTCAGGAAGGGATTCCACCTTAGTGGCGAAAGACTGTCTCTCAGTTCTGGTAAGTAACATTATTTCCATTTAGTATATTTTACATTGATATTTATTAGAGATAGTGTTCTAGTTATTGTTGTTGTTGAAAATGCATGTTTAGATGAGTAATGAGAATGAAGGAAATAGAGTAAAGAATTTGCAATTTTCATGTTCACTTGTTTTTATATTTCTTTATTTGCTTCTTTTTTGTTTGACTGTCAAATATCAAAAGACTAGAATTTCGTAAGGGATATTGTACAAAAACAGTTGAATTATTTCTTTATTTTGTAATGGATTTGTATATGTAGCTGGAGGATGAAGTACATCACTTTAACAAGCAAAGAAAGTGAAGTTCAAAAAAAATATTTTTCACAACTGACTATAACTCATCAGAGTTCACCAGATATATATATCATAAGTAAACAACCCTTTCCCCAGAGCACAAACTAACGCTGATCCCGGTCAATGATGGGCTGCGTCACCGCCCTCGCAGTAGTTGGGGCATTGTGTACCTCAACACGGAACTCTGCTTAGCCCAAGTCTGGCTCCAAAGCGCAATGAAGGACTTCACTGCCTTCAGCGATGAAGAGGACCGCCCTCAGGTGTGTGAGGAAGATGGGTTTTCATTGTGCTTTTAACATTTCTTTGATTGAGGAGAGAAGTTGAAGTTAACCCATTGTGTACGGGTGTCATGACATACATGTTGGCACCGATTAGGCCTAAGAGACAGGTGTCAATGCGTACATCATGCAACATCGGGATCTGCTCACAGTTGAAGCGCGCACACAGTCATGAAGTATTATGGCTGTAACAGTGCTAGCTCTAGAGCTACAGGATTCCAAAGTCAGCCTAAACTCACATTTTATGATGCATTTATGGAAAAATATTGTTTGGGCTAGTCTGCACTACTCGGAGGATGGAGAAAACCCTTTCCCCCTCCCTCTAATATTGGTCGGTGCTGCTAGTGTCATAGACAGTCTGCCTTGACGACCAGTTAGGTCATTAGGCGCCCCGGCAGCAATGGGTTAAGGTTTAGTCTGTGGTTTTGTATGCTTAAATGCTATTCAGAAAAAGATGGCAAAAATATCTTTTATCAAGGATAAAATATTTATCTATATTGATATAAAAGTGTATAGCTTTTCTTTCTTTGTTTTTCAGGAGCCAGTGTCTGCACCTGTTGAAAAGTTTTATTTCCTGAATGTGAACAGAGTGGAATACACAAGAGAGACCCTCACCCCCACACCAGCAGACTCCACTCCAGATCCAAATCTTCGTGATAAACCCAATCACCGTCTTGTAGTACATGGCCTGAAGGTAGGTGTCATTTTATGTAGTTTACTTTCTATTTCAAATTATGCAGCCAGTAGCATACTAAAGAAAGAGCAAATATTTAAAAAAAGTTCATCTTTAGATGAATAAATATTTGATTTCACATCTAGGGTGCCTGGACCACCAACAACAGAGATATTGTCTTTGCCCTCTATGACTCCTGGAACAAGTCACAACAGCTCCGAAGAAACCTGACCCCAGACATCATAAAGAGCTACAATCCAGAAGCCTCAACGCCCCAGAAGCCTAGGAGTCGATCCATTACAGACAACTCAGCCACACAGAACCTAACCTCTCCAACGGCATCATTGCAGGCAAGTAAAGTGCTAAGTATCTGTTGTACTCATGTACTCTTATCAGTTCTATAACTTGTTAGCAAGAAAAATAAGGATATTTCATGAAATCTCTTTCTTCAGGTTCCTCCAGTCCAAGCCACACCATCACCAATGACACGCCTTCAGTCTGGTCATGCTCAGGCCATGCTCCAACAGCTTATTGCTGAAGCTGATAACAACCAGGTTAGTTTACCATTCAAGAGGTGAAGTTTATAGTATTTCATACAAATCTCTGTTTCTTTACCTAAGTTGATCATTGTGTATGTACTAACATTTTCTTTTTTTTCTGTATATTTAGGTGTATGTATGTGCTTATGTGTGCTATGAAAATGTTGATCGAGTGATCAAAATGAACTAAATGTGTTTCAGGTTGCTTTTAGTGAGGATTGCTCAAACACAGAGCCTAGAGATCAGATACCCCATGGAGTGAAAACCTACACTGTTGATGATGTTATTCACAAGAAGTGGCTTAGTAAGTACTCCATGATATTTCATTTGATAATGATTTGATAGGTTCTAGAATACCATAACATGACTACTGTCATTGTTGTGGTCCATTTAGACTCCTTCTCCATCCCTACCTGTTTTGTCTCCTCTGAACTTCAATTATTTTTCTTACAGTTGTATTGGTCAACAGTCAGGTGCTTTTGAAAGGCTGTGAAACAAATGGGTATGTGATCCTTAGTGCAGCCAATGCACAGATCCTACAGCGCATCCACCGACCAGTATGGCAGGATCACTCCCTTGTCACAAAGACCACTTGGTTTGGATCACTGGAATGCATGCAGTACTATGCCACTGTTAGCAGTGCTGGAGATAAGGAGACTCAGATGGGTAAGATTGCTTGTATATGTCTCTCATTCTTTTGAATCAAACAGCACGTGTGTGTGTGTGTGTGTGTGTGTGTGTGTGTGTGTGTGTGTGTGTGTGTGTGTGTGTGTGTGTGTGTGTGTTTGTTTGTTTGTTTTGCATCTATGAATGAAACAAATGGGTATGTGATCCTTAGTGATCAAACTCAATACACAAGTTTTCCACTCTCTGCAGACAACATAATGTGGCTGACATTGGACAATATTGAAGAGAAAGATGGACAAGTGATCAACGAAGTGGCTGATATAGTGGGCAGTGGACAGTCTGTGGGCGGAGTTGTTTCTCAGACAGTTGGATCAATGGATGAGGATGATGAACTTCAAGTAAGTGCTTGTTGATAATATATCAGTAGTTGTCAGGTATGATCATTTTAGTTTGCCATTTTATAGGCCTTGATTATGGTTGCTTAAGACAAGTTATGTACAAAGTATTGCAAGTAATTTCAAGTCAAGTCATTAGTTCATGTTAGAAATAACAAAAGGTTTCTGTCTTCTCAATTTTAGCTGTGTTATCAGGTGATTCTTTTTTTTGATGTAGCAACTTGACACTTGACTTTTTTGCACAACAGTTGCAGCGTATTGTATCAAGATGCAAGTGTGAGTTTTATTATGTGGCTTATGGTGAAACTGGCCTGGATGTCTCTCTGCTGGAGGAGGTTCATCCCCCACTCCCCGAAGATGACCTCTGGAGCCGAAATGTGGAAGCTGTCGACACCTTCACACTTGTCCATCACGACCTCTGTGCTAGCACCAATTCCCTGCAGGTATATATCTTTAAAGAAAACATATTTAAAATTACAAAGATCATGAAATAGTATCAATGACCTTCATTTTATCTTTTGTTCAATGCTTGTTATTTTATTTTTTATTTATTCTTGTTTTCATTCTTGTAATTCTCTTTTTCCTCCTTCTCTTTTTCCTCCTTCTCTTCCTCCTCCTCCTCCTCCTCCTCCTCCTCCTCCTCCTCCATTTCTTCCCCTTTCACATTCCCCACCATCTCTTCATAATGTCCCCTCTTTACTCTCTGCAGTATAACATGGTTGTAGACATCCTGAACAACCTGCTCCTGTATGTGGATCCAAAGAAAAAGGAAGCCAGTGAGGCCGTTGCTCGTATGAGGTTCCAGCTCCAGCTCTATTCGAGAGACGACCAGCGGAAGCCCATCATCAGACTGCAGAATCAAGTTAGGTAAGGAGGAATCTGTTGCTCTTTTCTGTAGATCATATATGTGTTTGTTTATGTTTATGAGTTGTCATCCAACAGTGTCATATTAAAATGATGTGGATGGTTGTATGTTGCCTTACTTGCCTTGTGTTAGATTTTAGACAATCATATGATATTTCTTTACTGTATTTTATGGCATGAAAATAAAGTTTCCTTCTCATTCTCAAATAGATTCATAACAGCAGTGGTAGTAGTTTTTCTGCTCTTTATCAGTATAGTATTGTGTTTGTTATTCATATTTATATTTTTACAGGTATCATTTGTCACAGCTGAGATCCCTTGAGAGAGAAGTCTATCTTGTCCAAAGACACCTCCTCAATGACCCAACCAATCAGCAAAAATTGGATGAAAAAGAAGTACTTGAGAAGCAGGTAAGGATAGTATATCTTAATCAGGTGATTTGCGGTGAATGAATAATGTGATCAATACAGATAAAGTTGTGCTTATGTTGATCACTAAATAAGGTTACCATTTTAGGTGGCAGAGTGCAAAGAAAAGGTTAATGGCTTGAGTGAAGAGTTGGCCATGAGAATTCACTTGTACAATGAAACCCAGCTTTCTGCTAATCACAAGTGGACATCATCAGGTGGAGACAAGCAAGTAAGTGTCTGTCTTGTTCCATTATTGCCAATTGACATGATTGTATGAGATTAATGCCATTCTTTCAACAATAACATTGTAAAGAAATTCACTTTCATAGATAGCTAATGTCTTGTATAAATTTTGTTCCCCCCAAGACAAAAGTTATCCGAATGAATGAAGTTAGCTTCAGGAAAGCTCAGTGGCGATTGACTGAGAAGGATGGACAGCTGGGTATTGCTGATCTTGTGTTGTCAAATTTCTTGTAAGTATTAGTACATCATGTTTTGCCAATATGAGTGAAATACTTGAAAATGATTGATTAATCCAAGCATATCAATGTCGAGAAAAGTAGATGAACAAAATAATATGAGTATAGGTAAAAAAAAAAAAAAATTGGATTTTTTTACCTATTGTGCAAAACTATCACAGATACACAAAGAAGACCAATGCAGATGATAGCGGAGAACATCTTTTGGAACTTGGGTATGTCACCATGAGGAATCTTTTGCCCAATCAGATACACCAAGAGGTTCTTATGCCCTCTGAGCTGCAGATGAACATGCCTGTTGATCGTCAGGTATGCATCACACCGGATATTCTTTCATAGCAACAAGTTTTCTTTTATAGATTCATAATCCCCTGTAAAGATAAAAGGATAATAATACTTAGAATAAGTTGTATAAAAGTAGTTGCATTAGTAATTAATGCAAAGCTGATTTGATTTGAGTATGTTTCATCTACTTGTTATTTCAGAGGACTCTGAGAATATTCTGCAGAGAGAAACCACCTTGTGGTGGAATATCTATCATTGAACACTTTGAGGTTAATGTCGTACCTCTAAATATTGGTAAGTCTTGATTCATTTTCTTTGATTTCTAGCTAGTAACAGTAGTAGATTAAAATTGGTATTGATGATAATATACATCCTAACAAAGTTTTAGGATTTCTATTATTACATGACAAAATAGAATCTGTGAACTTTCATTTATTATTCCAATAATATACTGAATAAACAGGATTGCTATCTCTTTTTTAATATCTGCTGATGTGAGTAATTCATTAAATTTTACAGCCCTGACCTATCAGTTCTTCAAAACAATGATGAAGTTCTGCTTCCCTGACAATACAACAGAAGAGGAGTTCACAGGGAGTGAGGTCTCATCAGGTACTAGAAGAATAACTCTCTGTTCATATGTATACCTTAAAAGATATAATAATGATATCATCTTGTTCTGCCCTCTTGTTTTTTTGTTTTTTTTTAAATCCTGCATTGGCTCCCATAAAGTAAGAAATATACAACCCAAGGAAGTTATCACTTTGGAATTTGTTAAGTTACAACTAATTTTCTACCCAGGAACCCAGAGCACACGTGGCAGCAAGAAACAAGCATCACTGCGGAAATCACACAAAGAGTCCAATTTCTACGTTGCACTGCAAGATAAGGACGATGTTGAGATCATGAAGGTAAAATGATGCCAACTGTTTTTTTCTGCAGGCCTTACTGCTTGGGCATATGGCAGTAGTGATCTATTCATTTTTACTGTGGCTTGAGTTTATTGGAAGAAATTCCATGTGATTTACTGTATTACATTATTTGGTAGGAATTTTATGTGATTCTTTAATCATATTTTTACTTGACTGATATAGAAGAAGCAAAGCATTGAATAAATTCTCATTGGTCCTCGGAAGAAGAAAAAAAAGTGACCCAATCCATCTCTTTCACATTATGCAGCAACGAGCCGAGCAGAACAAGTTATTTGTTTACATCAAGATCCCAGAGCTTCCAGTGCGTGTGAGCTACAAAGGCAAGAAGGAAAAGAACATTGAAGATGTATCCAACTTCCGCTTGGTGGTGCCAACCCTAGAATATCACAATGTGACGTGGACTTGGCTCGACTTCTTAATGGCTATGAAGCAGGATTCAAAATCAGCTCTCCTGTCTCAGGTGAACAATTATTTCACTTGGGATTTGATAAAATTCTTTATAAAGGATAATCAGGATATATTTATCTAGTTGTTACTAATGAATACGTTTGATTTTTTTTTTCATTTTGCTTATTCAGTATTTATTTCTGTGTGCATACTTGATGATATGACTCCCATTATAACCACCAGGCCATCAAACACAAGCTGAACCTGGCTCACTTCAGGGCAGATGAAGCTGCCACACCCAATGAGGAAGAAAAGGCTCGACTCTTGCTGGGGAGCAAGTTGATGGTAATTTTTGTTTTTCTACCTTGGTTGTGTGTATGCATTCAGAGATTTCTTGCTCTTTCTTTCTCTTTCTTTATGTTCCAATGTGAAATATGGTTTACTCTCAACTATTTAGCAAATTTCATTACATCCCCACTGTGATACAGATATTGTAAATATTGATATAACTATTCATTTCGTACTAATTTACTTATATTTCATATATACCTTTTTCATTTTTTTCCCTCCATTACTTACAGCCACCAGAGTCCAAAGGTACAAAGAAGAGTCTGTTCAAGTTCAACAGATAGCCTACCACGCACATAACACACCATAGTTGCTCAACCTCACACTTTGAACGAATCCTGTTGGTAGGTCTTTTATGTGTGTTGTAATGGCAAATGTAACTTTGGACATTTTTCCATGTTTTCCCCTCACTGAAAAGATTAAGGAAATAGAAAGATATTGATGATGATATGAGAATTATCTGTAATGGAATGAGGGGTCTGTGATTAAGACTGCAGAAGTTAGTGCAACTGATATTTGTTTTTTGTTTTTTTTGTGTTGAAGAATCATGTAACATGTCCATGATTTTAGAAATTATTTGCTTTGTATCATTTATTTGCCTAAATGAGTGTAAGTCAATGGACTTTTTGCTAGTGATATGTAAAGTTAAAATAGCATATTTGATTCAATTTTACATTATTTGAAGATGATGGAAGTTGTTGTTGGTCATCAAAGAATCAAGATTTCCATTCCCAAAGAGTGATGTGGTGAAACACATTGTACCAGGAATTTCTTTCTCATGATATTGAGGGAAACTCCAGAACCATAGAGAGTTGTTTGTAATATAAATTTATTTTTATTGTGAATGGCCTGAGTTTATGAATGTATTTTCATTATAGCACATGACATTAATCTAGTTCCAAAATGGTGCATTAGTTTACTAAGACTTTTAAGAAAGATGTAGTAGATATGCTTTATATATACAATATGTAATTTATTAGTAATGTAGTAATACCATGTTGAAAGATGCTTTCTGACATCTTTTTTTTTTCTAGTGATAATGCATGAGGTCCATTTTTATGCATAGATATATTTTGACTGTACTTAGTTCATCTTGGCTCAGATAATAAGAAAGTTCTTTAAATTCTCTTTAACTCTTCCGAGACAAGCCACATTTAAGATGCTCAGCTTGGGCTGGGCATCTTAACCCTTTCCCGACGGGGCACTCGCTACGCGAAGTCCCCTATGCCGGGCGATTGCAATATTGCATTGTAATCGTCACAATCGCATGACGCCCCGGCATCGGGAGTTTGGCTGTGTCACACGAGTGTGACGCACCGTCGTCATAGGGTTAAGATGCTATATGTTTTTTTTGTTTTTTTTTTCTAGACTTGCAGTATGATATATGAGTCTATACGTGATATATTAAAAAAGTGATACTAATAAGCTTTTGGTGTGATGCCCTATTTACACAACTGAAGGAATAAATGGCTTGTAATTTCAACAAAAGGGAAAATACAGTACGAAAGTGATCCGACCATGTGAAACATGCCTGCCGCAGAGGAGTTGGTAGGGAAAACTCATAATGATATTCTCTTCTTTTCTATCTTTCTTATTCATACTTACAAAGAGTAGAGGATGAACAGAAGTACTAAAAGTTATATACATTTTTCAGGTAGACTTAGACAATATTAACAAAATGAAAGAATTTCAAAATCGTGAATGGATAAGATGTATGTATGAGGAATTATGGCTAAACATGTTAGATGGAAGTGAATGAATGCTAAGGCAAAAATTTGTTATATTTCATAAAAAGGAAGGTAGAAAAGCTGAAAGAGGTAATGAAGTTGTAGAAATTGTGATTAATTCTTGATTGATATTTTTTGTATGTGATTATTCATGTGCAATGCTTTAAT
>NW_028234441.1:15997193-16002193 GCF_977035675.1 Penaeus japonicus
ATGATACACGCATTCGCACAAAGTCTATATAGGCCTATATGGATTCGGTTATGATCTTCAAGTCTCCATACATTCAGAAGGAGAACCAAAGAACCTAGTTATATAATGGGAATGCATTTTTACCTAAATGATATGAAGTCTTGGTACAGTTTCTTATTGTTTTAATGAAAAACAACATACCGGCTAAGCATTTCACATTCAACACGGCATTGTTCCTGTTGAATTAATGTTCTCCTCTTCTGATTTGATTTGTTCTTCAGTGATTTCAATGCGCCAGCGAGGAGAAATCCTGTGGCAGAGTCATGGATTTTGGTTGCGAGAAGTGTTGTTTTGTTCTTGTTGGAATAAAATGCTTTGATTATTATTTTGTGGATATACGTTATTTTTGTGTTTTAACAGAGAGGGAGAGAGAGACCCTACACTATCATTACCCATTATATGACCGACGTTTCAAGTGTCACCAAGCGTCTTCACGGCCAATGAAACGTTTTCAAAATCTCCGTGAAACCACATCATCGTATTGACTCGATCTCGTTTCTCACATCGGCCCTCAAACCACCTTCAGCCAAGGCAAGTTCTTAGGCCTATTTAAGAAGGCGCGACAGTCTGTGCCTTCACCCCCTCCCCTCCCCCCGCCTCCCATCTGGGCCCAAAAGGAAGTTCTTTTACAACTCGTTACAAGGAGAGGCCGTCCCAAGGCACAAGGAAATCGCCCGTGAATCCTTAGGCAGGCAAATGACCCCCTCCCCTAATCCCCCTCACCCCCCCCCATCCTCTCCTAGTCTCACGGTACTTGGTGACTTGTACCTGCATTCGCACCAGGTGGTTTTGGAGGCCTATGGGACGCCTAGGCCTAAGGAAACGCCTGAGGATGCGGTTTCGTTCGGGGTAAATAACCTGCTTCTCTTCCCTGTTCCAGAGGCAGGAATGCGGCGATCGCTATTTGTATGCGTCTGTTTATCACTGTGTGTTAAGGTCATCTTGAATTACGCTAAGGTGTGGTTAGGTGGGAGCGAAATAGGCTTAGATGTTTACGAATATATATAGGTCATATAGAGAGAGATTATATTACCATTATATGAAAAAACGTGTATAGATAGAATGGTAGGTGATATAGTATATCGATTTGTAAAAGATGTGTAGATAAATGCAGATAGATATTGATTGGTTTAATTCCCTAAATAAGCGACTCTGAGGCTGAAGGATGCTGATGGAATGACCGGGTGTTATTCTTCTCCAGGATTTTTTTGGGGGTAAGGGCATTGTTAAAAAGAGGGGAAGATAGAAAGATGAGGTAGAAGGAGAACGAGGAATAAAGCCAGATCGAAAAAAAGATAATGTTGGTTTCTGGAACCCGACCAGCTCAAATTTTGAGAAGCTTGTCTTCAAAATCTTAAAGAAGTTTCATCGAATTTGAAGCTAAATTTCGTAGCTATGATATCTATATCCAGTTGAAATGCTAAATTTTGATAGTCACGGAAGCAGAGCTCTGGAAAAATTCAATACATGAGATCAAGATGTCGACTGGTATCGTCACCCAAAAAAATAAATGAATAAAATATGTAAATAGATAAATAAACTACCGACTCTCCAGTTTTAAAATATGTTATAGACCCTCCATTTTCTTATTTGGCATAGCGTCAAAGTGGGAAGAGAATAGGTTTTGAAATAAAAATGAGAGATGATAATATCCGACGGGAGAATACTGTGCATGGGAATTAAAGATGAATAATACAAGTAAAGGAACATAGGAAGAGGAAACGGAGCACAGAAGGGACATGGTAATAGACCTCACGGCGGTCAAGGCAAGTTTGTGAATGTGGGGAGGGGGTGGGGGCTGAGGTAGAGAGAAGGGGGGGGGGGCAATATGCTTATGGCATGGATGAGAGATTATGGTGTATAGCCTCGAGATAGGATGGGGGGAGGGGGGAAAGAAGGAAGGGATAGGGCATAAGGAGGAGGAATGGGAACGGGGGATGGATGGAGGGGAGGGTGGGGTCGGGGTGGGGGAGGAGGAGGAGGAGGCGAGACAGGTAATAGTAGGTAGGAAAAGAGAGGTAGCACGAATGGGGAATGAGGGAAGGGAGGGTGGGGGAGGGGGGGAGAGGAGGAGATAAGGATGGAGATGAAAGGCAAGATTGTATTCCTTCCCGCGGGCCGGTCGCTTTCCATTTCCTCCTCCCGTTTCGTAGGTTGGATTAAGATGTCGTTTAGGGAGAGGAGGATGGCGGAAGGCGATTGGTAAGCAAGCTATGGAATGGTAATGATAGCGATGTGGATTGAGGAGTCGCGATGAATAGTTAAGCGGCGTCTCTGTCATGCATTTTCTATTCGAAATTTCCCGTTTTGAAAGATCATGTCAGTCCTTTTTGGCTACGAATGAAAATTAGATTGGAATGTGACGATTTTTATTGAGAATAGGAGTGGCATGCCTTGTAAAGCCCCATAAAATATATTTCCTTTCCTTCCTCCCTCCCTCCTCTCCCCCTCTCCCTCCCTCCTCTCCCCCTCTCCCTCTCCCCCTCTCTCCTCTCCCTCTCCCCCTCTCTCCTCTCCCTCTCCCCCTCTCTCCTCTCCCTCTCCCCCTCTCCCCTTCCCCCTCCCCCCTCCCCCCTCCCCCTCTCTCCTCTCCCTCTCCCCCTCTCTCCCTCCCCCTCCCCCTCCCCTCTCTCCCTCCCCCCCCCCCCCCTCTCCCTCTCCCTCTCCCTCTCCCTCTCCCTCTCCCCTCCCCTCCCCTCCCCTCCCCTACCTCTCTCTTCCTCTCCCCCTCTTTTCCCCGTCTCCTTCTCCCTCTCTCTCTCCTCTCGGAGAGGAAGATTTTTCTCAATTTCCTCATGCATCTCCGTCGCTCATTCCCCCCTTATCTGCCCTCCTCCCTTCTACACTCACTCCTTTCACACATCGATTCCTCCATATTATCTCCTGCTCTTACTCCTCTTTCTTTCCATCATTCCATTTCTCATTTCCTTTTTGTCACAATCCAGAAAAAAAAACAATCGGTATTATTTTTAAAATATTTCTCAATCTCCATTCTTTGCGTTCGAATGCATCAGTCGCTCTTAGACTTTTTTTTTGGGGGGGGGCGTAGAAAAAAGTACACGTGAAAGAATTTCTTGATAGTTTTTTATGTAGTTGACTTTTGTGGATCGGTAGCCATGTGTTCTTCTAGCTCGGGGTCATGCTATACAAAATAAGGTCAGGTCATTCGGTTTTGCGGGTAGTGACATTCTGGTTTCATTTCGAGAAAGTATTTTTTTTGTATTTATTTTTTCATGTATTTGTTTATGTATTTATTCAGGTATTATGTGATTTCTAAACGTTACATGTATGCTGTGATAGCCCGAAATCGATTCACCGGGGAGGAGCTAGAGAAAGTGTAGCTTTTATTCATGTGTGCGTATGTGCATTTTATTGTTATTGTTATTGCACGACCTTTACGCCTCTTTTGAAATATGCGTGAAGGGCCATTCATTCTCTTTGTATTGCGGGACATTGCGCAATCTTTCATTTCACTTTTTTTTGCGAACGAACTTTTTTATATATATTCATGTACTCCATATTTTATCGGTTCGTTTTAGGCACTTTTTTATTTCTCATGAACGAAATAAGAGAAGCAAATGTCACTGACGAAGGATCACTGACCCAGCTTTCTTTCTTTCCCTCTTTTTTTTACGTTGCCAAAACTTGCTTGAACTTCGACGCTGTAAGAGATACAGTGGCTGGACTCGACATGTCTGGTTTGCGGTTTGGCTGCTTGCTACGTGTCCGGTGCAATTGTTTGTTTTTGTTTGCACGGGAGAGGGGCTAAGACGCTTATGGGGGTCGTTGTTTGTACTCGAGATAGCGGGAGGGGGGGGGCGGAATGAGATTTTGTTTGTGCATGAAGTGGAGTGGGTGGAAAGGGACACAGAAGCCTCTGTCAACATTACTTGTCTTTGGATCTGTTTATCTGTTTGTTTGTTCATTCATCTATCTATCTAGCTATCTAAATGCTTTTTCCTATCTGTCAGCAGGTGTGCATGTCTGTATAGGCGTCTTTTGTAGAGTACGAATGCCATATATGTATATGTATTTATCCCTACGTGTATTCGTACCTGTATGTGTATTTTTACTTGTGTGTGTATGTATGTACTCGCCTTCTAAGGCCTTGTTTACTTCCTTCTCCACCCAAAATACCCGACCATACCATGATACCTGGTTATCATTCCAAAGCACAGAACACCGTCCTTAGTATTAGGTTTACTTCCCTCTCCCCCCTCCCCCTCCCCTTCCCCAGTAAAAAACTTTTGTGAGCCACAAAATGTAATCTGTGAATTAACCCCTTCTTCTCTCCCTTCTGCAGAAATCCTTGTCGCGGTCGGACATCTCGCCGTCGGAATTCGATAACAGCGGCTTCTACAGGACCCGCACCAAGGGCCTGTTCCGCGTGTGCTACCCTGAGACCAAACCCAAAGGAGGTGAGTTTTCTCCCGTTTTATTTCCCCGAGGAGGGCCATTGGCGTGTTGGTCCTTGGGAAGGAGAGTCCTTGGCCAGAAGGACGAGTGGGCAGCGAGCGTGGCCCCGGGGGCGTGGGTCGGCCGGTCGGTGAGCCGCGTCCTCTTGTGTGTATGGTCGGGGCTCGGGGCTCGGGGTACGCGAGATGAGGCGATGCCCTTGCGTATGTTTTGCTCTGGTTCTTCTTGTTCTTCTTGCCATTCTTGTTTCTTTTCTGGTTCTCTTTGTTTTTGTTCTGTGATATTACTTTTTTCTGTCGGTGGATATGACTGACGATAGCTATAACCTTGGTATGGCAGAAGCCTTGAAGTAGATGGCAGATAATTGTAGACATATTCTTATAATTTTATTTTTAATTCTAGCTGGAAAAAAAATCTTCCTCAAATCGCAATAAGATTAAATAAAAATCCAAAGCATCTCCTCTTCTTCCCGTTCCTCTCCCCATCTCATCAACACTTTTTCTCCCACTTCACCCAAACGAACACCACCCCCATTCAGCGAGTGC
>NW_028234441.1:16007193-16012193 GCF_977035675.1 Penaeus japonicus
TTGTTTGGACAAGAAGCCTGGTGAATTTTTGTCTGTATATTTTTGTTACATGTTTTTTGGACAATTATCCTGGCGATTTTTTTTCTATTTTTTTTGTCTACCTATTTTTTTCTCCGCTGTTCTGTATTTTTTTTTTTGTAGGACATGTATTACGAGGTCTCCGCCCTTTCCACGTGCGAGTCCTTCACGCCCACTTTGATGCATCTCATTGCACCCTCGCCTCCTTGTGTGTCGCCTTTTTCTTCTTCTTTTCCTCCCCGTCTCTCTCGGATAGGAGACATTGAGAACGGTGGACAGAGAGAGAGAGAGAGAGAGAGAGAGAGAGAGAGAGAGAGAGAGAGAGAGAGAGAGAGAGAGAGAGAGAGAGAGAGAGAGAGAGAGAAAGAGAGAGAGAGGGGGGAGGGAGAGGGAGAGAGATTGAGATAGAGAGAGCGAGCAAACTATGATTAAAAAAGGAGGAATAAAAGAGAACTGAGAACGAAGAAAAGGCAAAACTATTAAAACTTTTTCTTGGCACTGAGTACCCCACGGATGCAGTTGCGTCGCTGGCTGGTGAGTCATCGTCCTCGGGCAGGACGGAAGGGCACGTGAGGAGGAGGAGGAGGGGGAGGGGGAGATGGAGGAGAAGGAGGAGGAAAAGGAGAAAATAGGGAAGAAAAGGGAAAAAATGAAGAGGAGAGGGAGGAGGAGGCGGGAAAAGAACAGGAATAAAGGGTAGGAAGGAAGAGGAGGGGGGGGGGCACGCCCGCTTTGTCGCCGGAAATGTCAAACGATTGGCTAACGAGGAGTGAGAAGAACGAGACAGTAATCGCAGAAGGAAATAAAAGGGAATGGAGAGAAACAGAAAGGAGAGAGAAAAGGGCTTGATGAATGAAGATGGAAGAAAAAATAAAGGTAAGTAAAGGTGGAGAATAAAGTAGAAATTAAAAAAAAATAGAGAAGGAGACAAAGAAGGGGAGAAAACAAAGGAAATAACAGTAGAAAATAGAATAAAAACGGAAGAGAGACCAAAATGAAGACGTGATTATTAGAGTAGAGCGGAGTAGAGACAAAGAAGGGGGGCGAGGTACGGGGGATAAGAGGGGGGGTTCAAGCCGCAAGACGTCTGACTGTCTGCCTGATGGCCGACGTCACCTCCAGGAGCCTTTGCAGCTCTGCCTTGATCATCCTGCTGCATGAGTGCAACTTTGCACAAGGCGTTGGGAAGGCGATGGCGGGGGGATGTGTTTGAATGACTTTATTGTTGCTTCATCTTGAAGATCATAGGGCGAATGTTTGCTTGCTCACTTTATTTTGCTAGGGTGACATTTAGACTGATCGGCGCAGTCGTGCACATGCACAGGTATATATACACGTAGTGCACACCTACACGCTTGTTATATGAGCATATGTACAAATAGCCTACGTAATTTACAAGCAGCCTATTTGGATATATACCCAAACAAACTAAAGAAGTATGTGAACACCCTGCAATAGTGCATATAAACACACACACACACACACACACACACACACACACACACACACACACACACACACACACACACACACACACACACACACACACACACACACACACACACACACACACACACACACACACACACACACACACACACACACACACACACACACAAGGGCGTACTACAGAGACGCACAGTAACGGTCCTCCCGCGTTACGCCCAGGGCGGACAAGTGGGCGTCAGTAACAAATCGTCGGTAATGGCAAAGGTCCGCCTAAGGGAGGAGGTGGGGGGGGCGATGTCTCCCCCTCCCCTTCTCCTTGCATCGGCGAAGGATGACCTTCTAGGATTGCACGGTAACAGATTTCGCTTCACTTTATTTTTTCTTTCGTGGCTTCGAAGGACCGTTGGATCCCCTTTTCGTCCTTATTTTTTTCTACCATGCGATCATCTCTCTAATCGTCAGCGTCATCGTCATCAGTTTCATCGTAATTGTTATTATCGTTATTAATATTGTCTTGTTTTAGAGAAAATGTTAGGAACTCGTCCTCTACCAGAGGTATTTTTCTTTTTGTTCCCATCCCCCTTTTATCCTTCTTTTCCATAATCATCTTTGTCCCCACATTATTCCTTCCTTCATTCATTCATTCGTTCTCTCCTTTCGTCCGCGTCTCTTGTCCTTCACAGTCGTCGCTACAAAACGTGGTGTCACTCCGATTTCTACGCCAACGGCACTGAACCTGAGATTTCTGATTTAAGTCGCCTTTTTTAAGGGGGTGAGTGGAGGTGGGGGTTGTCGTAGTCTGTGAAGCTTGGTGTGTCACGCCCTGTTTATCGTCTTCCTCCTGTTCTTCTTTCTCCTTCTCATTCTCTTCTCTTCTCTTCTCTTCTCTCCACTCCACTACCCTTATCATCCGTGGGCTTTCTTCGTCCTCAGGTCTCCGTTTATCCTTTTCTCGATTCTCCTCTCTGCTCGTTTACCCCTTCTCTACTATGCTATGCACTCTTCACTCTATACTTGTTTATCCTCACTTTGCTCCCTTCTGTCCTCTTTCCACTCCCCTTTGCCCTCTCTCCACTCCCCTCTCCCCATTTGTTCTACTCTCTTCTCTTCCCTCACTCCCCCTTGGCCTTGGGGGCAGGGGCAGAGGGGCGTAGCCGACTGTTGTCCTTCGTGGGCGCTGCTCTTGATGGGCGTGGAAGGAGAGAAGGTGGTTGTATAAGACTGATTTTCAAAGCAAATTTTATTTCTTAATAGTTCTCTTTTTTTTTAGTTTTGGCGCCGATGAATGTATATGCATATTTTTTTTCTCTTTTTTTTTGGACGGGGTATTTTTATTTGGTATTTATCGAAGGTCGAGAGACGGTGAAAGATATACTTATAGATAGAAACATATGTTTATATGAAATTTCTTGTTTATTTGGCCGACTACGGTGGGCGCCTTTTCAGCCCTGGTTCAAAGGGTGTTTCCATTAAGATATTTATGAAGTGATCTCGTCTCATGATTCGTCGCCTGTCTGTCTGTCTTTAGTGTTAACTCTGATATATATAGTCTGTTGTATTTTCTATCTATTAATGAATTGAGTTGTTTGTGTGTTGTTTTGTTTTGTATAGATTCTTTTGTAGATTCTTTTCATTTTCGTGTATTTTTTTTCTGATCATTTGTTGATGGGCGATTGTCTTTCCGTTCTTAACTTTTCATCTGGTTGTGTTTTTGGATATTTACGCGTGTGTTTTCGTACTCAAACCATGACTCCCTTTCCTCTGATTGGAACAAGTTGTTTATTGCCGATAATGGCAGGGCGAAGATGTAGCATCATGTAGTTGACCCTTATATGTTCTCTAATTGAATCTTTGGGAAAGTGATCGTGCTTAGAACGGACCCCTTCCCTCCTCCCACCTCCTCCCCTCTTCCTCTCCCACTTCACCCTCTCCACCTCTCACCTCCCCCCTCTTTCCCCTCTCACATTACCGATTCCCCTTCCCTCCCCCCTTTACCACCTCTTCCCTCTCCACCACCTCTTCCCACTCCACCACCTCTTCCCACTCCACCACCTCTTCCCCCTCCACCACCTCTTCCCCCTCCACCACCTCTTCCCCCTCCACCCCCATCCCGTTCTGCCCCTTTCACTGCTTGAATGGGGGTCGAACAAGAGGTTTTGACCGGGAGGGAGACTAAGGTGGTAGTTGTTGTTGTTGTTATCGGGGCTTTTGTTGTTTGGCGTAGCTTTGTTGTTGTTGTTGTTGTTGTAATAGATTTGGTGTTATTACCATGGATTTGTTGGTTTCGTGGCTTTGTTATTGTTGTTGTTCCTTTTGCTGAAGATGCCTTTGCTTTTACTGTTGCAACTACTGTTGTTGCACTGTTGTTGGTGACCGTTTCGTTGACGACGCTATCATTTTTATTAGTTTTATATGTTCTTGGAGTTCCTGTTTTGTGTGGACTTTTGAAAGACTTTCTGGAGGCTAAATCCGCAATGCTAATCCAGTACAGATCATAGGAATCCAGAGGCCAGGAACGAAAATGATAAAAGGGGTTTTCTTTTTGCTACAAGAGTCATGAATCCCCATCGGCACGTGTGCATACTCAGGATGAGGATGGGAATGATCATTATTATCATTAGCATTGTTGGTGGGGGTGTTATCTTTATTATTGTTTTTATTATTATAATCATTGTTAGCATCACCACCATCATTGTATATATAAACATATATGTATGTATGTATATGTATATATAAACATATGTATGTACATGTATATATAAACATATAAGTATATGTATATATATATATATATATATATATATATATATATATATATATATATATATATACTACAAAGACTTGATCATGCGTAGTTCTGCGGACTTTCCAGGGTCGTCCTTGAGTCTTCACCTTCCCTTTGGTTGTTTGTTTTTTGTCTCAGTTTTGCGTTCTTTCGTTTGCTTGGATTTCGCTCGGCAGCTGGCGGAAAATCGGAGTTTGGTCTTGTCTTTTGTTTTTCGTTGTTATTCATTGTTTCTGTGTTTTGATTTGTTTGGATTTTCTTTGTTGTTTTTTTCTTTTGATTTTGATTTTTTTTGGGGGGCTCGTTTTTTTTTTTTTCTTCTATTGTCTCCTTCTTCCTCCTCCTTCTATTCTTCTTCTGTATTTACAACTATCATTACATTGTAACGTTAATTCCAAGCGGCCTTCATAGTCATCTTAGTGCTATTTTTTCTTTCTTTCCCCTTCTCTTATTTCTTCCATTTCTTCTCTCCTCCTCACACCCTTTCTTTTCTGCTTCCCTTTTCTCCTCCCTTCTTCTTTCCTCACATCCCCTCTCCTCTCCTCTCCTCTCCCCCTCTTCGCCCCCCTCTCAGGTGTTTTCTGTTGCACCTGAGTCCTTGCCGGCTGGCGCGAGGACCAAAATAACCTTGACTGCAATTGCAATGCTTGGCAGGGGTGACTGTGCAACTACTGGACGTCTAATTATCGGAATTTGGCCAAGTGCTTTCAGCGTCTATCAAGTGTGATGTGGATATGGCTTGTGGATG
>NW_028234441.1:16017193-16072193 GCF_977035675.1 Penaeus japonicus
CTAGTCTGGCGAATTTTCTGCATCGGAAACACAGCGGAATTCATGGCTTGACACGGCGTTGGATTCCCGGCGTTGAGTGTTCAGGTAATTTCGGGTCTTGTGTCGGAAGTAAGTACGGTTCACTTTCCCGTGTCGCGGGTGTTTCGTTTCGGTCACATGAGGGTGCTCTTTAAAGAAATGTTCCTTTTCGCTTTCCCTCATCCGTTCATAGTTTTTTTGTGTGTGTGACGTTTACTTTATTTTTTGTGTATTTCGTGTCACCTTTCTGCTTTCCTGATCTTTAATTAAAGCGAGGATTGTTGTTTTCCCAGAATATACACAATTATATAAAGATCAACACGAAGTTTATCAATACCGCCACTGGAAAAAAATAATAGACAAAACCGATATCCTTGTCAAGAATAACAACAAAGCAATAGTCGATCCAAAGAGCAACATAGCAACACCAAGATTGGCGGTAATAAACTCCAAGACGGCCACCTCACCGCCACGGCCAACTCGGCTACACAACCCTGATCACCAGTGCGCAACACGCATTTAGTTACCGTCGCATACCAGGCCAGCCGTCACCGCCAGCTACAATTACAAGTGGAAAGCCATTTACGTGTCGTTGTTTGATCATACTGCACGTTAGGAGGCCACGTGGCATGTCCGCCTTGCTTGGAACAAGGCGGGATAATGCACTCTTTAAAACGGAACGAAGAAGGGGAAATGATTTGGAAGTTGACGGCTTTCGTCTTTGTAAATATAAGTCAAAAGTCAATAGTTAAACAAATGTTTAAATACTTTGTAGCCTTTATTTCCAATAGCGTAGACCGTCACGGCCGCGTTGATCTGGTCGTCCATACGCAATTATAAATCAGGTTTCCAGCTCTGTATTGGGGTCAGCTGTGGTGGCCAGGTTTTATTTACAGTACAGGTACCCCGAAGGCGTCGACGGCTGATTGTAAAAGCCTCAGGGGACTCTGGGTGAAAAGGCAGATTGGATGAGAGTAGGTCATTCGGGAGAAGAAGGGCGGATGCAGGGAAGAAAGATTACGTAGATAGTAATATAGATATGCATTTATTTTCCCAGGTATTGTTGTTACTTCTCTGCTAAGAATGAAGAGGGGAAGAGATGCAAATTGATGAATAAAACAAAAAAATGAGAGGAGGTAGGAGGCGAGAGGGACAGTGTTTTGAAGAAAATAGGAAAAGGAGATAATTAAAATGCCTCGTCATCTTTCTTGACAACAGTTGTTAGGATTCACACAAAAAAATCGTGCGGTTGCAAAGAAGAAACTCAACCTTGAACCTGACATACGATGTTGCAAGGTATATGCTGCAACATCATAACAGCTTAAATTCTCACAAGTTTGTTTATTTGAGTTTGCTGGGCTGCTTTAAGAACAGGGAAATGCGAGAGAATGTGAAGAAGTATTAGCTGATGACACAGAAGAAAATAATGTGAGAAAAGGATAAGAAAGAACGGGCCGAGTGGCAATGGCAGTGTCTTCAAATGCCTTTGCAAGGATTATGTAAGAACGATATGACAATAAAGGCAACGCATGAGTTAACTGATGAGAAAAGATTAAACATTTTAAGAAATGAGATATCAAGTGACTTTGATAAGTAAAATCTAAAAGAAGACAAAGTAGTTAAGATATATAGACTAAGTAAAAGTTTAAAGTGCATTTATCGGTTAATGAACCGATAAATGCATAAAAAAGAACCATCGAAGTATAAGTAAAAAAAAAGTCACGAACCGACAGAATAGTTCAATAAAAAAAAATCAAAGGGATTAAAATACCGTATCAAGGACCACACGTAATGTTTAGCCCTCTTTCCCACGCCTCCCGGACGCGCAGTCACGCAACTTTCCGATTTGAATAATTTCGCCGAATAAGTGAAGTCGTCATCGACATCGACATCGTCATCATCATCATAATCGTCGTCGTCATCACCATCGTCGTAATTTGCATATGTTCAAGCGAAGGGGAACCGCAGGCATCTTATGACTATGGATGGAGATAATGGCATATTTCTTTTTGCTTCCATAATTGGCGTTTGGCGAATCGTTGACGCGTGTAAAGGTTACCGAAGCGCTGGTGGATTCGAGTGTGTTGAGAGAGTGCTGGTGGAGGTGGTGGTGATGGTGATGCGTTATATGATGATGGTGATGATGGCGTAGATGACTATAGTGGTGATTATGATATTGCTTATAAAGACTTTGATTATTACTGTTGGGTTGTTTAGAAGATTAAATAAAGAGCCTGTGCGAAATAACAGGTTCATATCAGATATACATGAACCCCACCCCACCCCACCTCCCGAAAAAAATAATAGATGATGATTCCCTGAGCGGCGTCCAATTTTTGTTGCAGTTGCTTCGATTTTCAATTTGGTCATGTTGCAATTTTGGTTCGAATGCGTTTCTTAGTTGGCTAGTCTAACGGTTTCAACAGATTGCACTATGGGATTATTTTTCTTCAGGAAGGAGGGGGAGGTAACGTCGGAGTAACAGTTATTTGTACTAGTTATGTTTCTTATGTAAGTTTATCGGGTTTGTCTTCGATTTTTTTTTCTCTACAAAAAAAACTTTGTGTCTCAAGTGAGGCATGTTGTATATTTAGATATATCTGTTGTATAACTGTTTAAAGAAATGTAAGAAAGATCAACCGATAGAAATACGTCTTTCCGGAAATATAATTGTTGAGGTTCCTCTTGGACATCAACCATTCTCTTGGCCATTGCACGGTCAACGGAACAGCAAGACGGGTCGAAAACTCTCTCTCTCTCTCTCTCTCTCTCTCTCTCTCTCTCTCTCTCTCTCTCTCTCTCTCTCTCTCTCTCTCTCTCTCTCTCTCTCTCTCTCTCTCTCTCTCTCACTCTCCCTCTCACTCACTCTGAAGTTGTCCCTCGAAAATAGAGCTCAATAACAGCTGATTTGTTCCGGTGTGGCAAAGGGACGCGGCGAAGTCACTCGGGCGCGGACCACTCAGCTGTTCACTTACCCTGTCGGGCGATGTGCTTTCAGGTGGCTCGTTTGTTTACGCACCGGAGAATAAGGGGAGGGGGAGGGGGGAGGCTAACGGAATTTGTTTGGCGCTTCTTCAAAGAATTTTGACCTTGGTGGGGATGTTGGGAGGGTGGGGGTGGGGTGGGGTTGGGGGGAGGGGAGATGGTACCTAGAGGGGGAGGGGGGGAGGGGGGAGTGAGGGAAGCGGAAAAGGCGTTTGGGAGATTTGCCTTCCTTGTCCTCCGGCTGGTTGTTCAGTGCTTCATCGTTCACCTCTTTTGTTGTGTGTCTTCATTGCTACGCGGCCGTGGGATTTCTTATCTTGAACTTTGACCTTTCGTGACCTCTTGCTTAGGTTTTTATCGTGACCTATCATCTCCATCGCTCGTTCCGTAGAGGAGGACTTTCTCCAAGCTCTCTTGAACAAAGCGTGTCTAACATACGTCCTTAGACCATAGACGAGTATATAAGTATGTAAAAAAAGTATTCATGATGTGTACGAATTAAATAAATACTATTTCATATAATGCCAATTTATTAATCACATCTTTTCGATGCTAAAGCTGCCAGATTGGAGAGCCATGTAAGAGCCATGTAAATGGATAAAACTCTTGGGTAATGGCGCCGCCAAGAACGTCTGGCGCCATTTTGTTATCAAGGATGGGAAGTCAACGGGATTTTTTTGGGGGTAATTATCCTACAGGCTCCCGGATGATGATTTATTTAACAAGCGTCGTTGTCAGTCTGAAGGCATGAGGTACGCCCACACCTATTTCCCAATTAGCGGTGGTGATTTCGTGTCCTTGAAGAGGCACCTGTCATTAGCCATGAGGCGCATCCGCTACTGAGAGATTCCCGCCTTGATGGAGGAAGAAGAAATAGTAAATGCGGCAAAAATCATCTATTGAGGAGACGATAATTTTTTTTTTATTTCCGTTTTTTTATGTATACGAATGTAGGGAAGTTGACGTGTTCGTGAACATCTATGCGGTATTCATACGACCTCCTGCGGTGTTTTGATGGTGTAAGCGACCTCCATGTTCTTCTCAGGCCTCGTCGTCTTCTCGTGCATATAATTTGTGATTTATTTGTTTTGTTTTCCGGATGTGATTCTTAAAAAAACGTTCATGAGAGACCATTTCTATTGTTAACATTTTTATTTCTAAGTAGTTATCAGGAAGTCTAATCTTCGACCGAATATATTATCTATTGTGTGTTTTGTTTGATGAATAAGTTTTTGAATATATTAGTTTGTTGAATGCATTTATACCGAATCTTTTTTCCTCGTTTTAAGAATGACGACATTTCCTTCTTAAGAAAGAGAACACCTTAAACAATGAAGAACTTCAAAGCAAGAAAAAAAGCCAAACCGAGCAAAAATAATCTCAAGGCATCAAAGGATTAATTTCCAAAACCTCAAAAATGAAGATAATGCTGATTCTAAGAAAAAAAAATCCAAGGGACCTCCAAACAATAAATGGTACAAATAAAAACTTGGAAAAAAACACGGCATCACAATGGCAGCGGAACACAATCGCAACAACGCCGAAATAGCGAGCAGGACCTTCCAGCGCGTGTGTTGAGTGTGGCGCTGGTAAGAACATGCGTTGATTGCTGGTTTCCGGGACACTTTGCGATATCCTTGAGAAATGCCAGATGGCGGGGCACTGCGAATGTCCTGGAGGAAGGAGGAGGAGGAGGAGGAGGAGGAGGAGGAGGGAGTAGAAGGGGAGGGGAGGGGGGGGAGGAGGGGGGGGGAGAAGGAATGTAGAATGAGGACGAGAGCAGGCGACGGAATGAAGGAAGTAGGAAAGGAATGGCTAGACAGGTGCGGACGAGTGTAGGATCAAATATAGGAAGAAGTTGTGGGAAAAGAGAGAGAGAGAGAAAGAGAGAGAGAGAGAGAGAGAGAGAGAACGAGAACAAACCGAAAATTAAACATAATGAGGATCGGGAATGAAATGATAGAGACAAAAGACTGAAAATTACAAACGAAGGGACGAGAAGAAAAGAAAGAGAGGAAAGGAAGACAAGACGGGGAGACAGAAGGAGAAGGAAGGGGGGGGGGGTCAGTGACCGACCGACCAACCATCTACGAGAATGTCGTACGTGTTGGATCCCCTCGTTAAGTACGGCACGGAATAGGATGAGTGAGTGTTAGGATTAGGGGTTGGTGGGGTGGGGTGGGGGGGATGGGGGTTGGTTGGGGGTAAGATAGGGATGAGTTGAAATTAGGGGGGAGGGGTCTAGAGGGTGGGGTGGGGGTTAGGTTTGGGTTTAGAGGGTGGGGTTGGGTGGCGGTAGGTTGGGGGTTAGGGCAAGGGATGGGGATGGGGGTTAGGAATAGCACGTGGAAGAAGTCCGTCTGAACATGAAGGATGGGGGAGACCGAGGGCTTCCGACATTAGGAGTTGAAGGCGACGACCTATGTGTCAAAGGACGTGTCTTTTCTATCATTTCTTTTGGTTCATTTTATTTTTGTTATTGTTATATCATTATCATTATAATTGATAAAGTCGTTATCATCATCAGCGTCATTGTTATTATTATCATTATCACTTTACTTCGTGTTAATGTCCTTGGGTCTTTGTCCCAGAGAAAGAATAACAGAAACGGAGAAAAAAGACAGAAGTTCAGTAAGAAAAGAGAAAATAAGAGAAAGAAACAGAGAAAAAATACGAATAGTTAGAGAGAGAAGAGAGAGAGAGAGAGAGAGAGAGAGAGAGAGAGAGAGAGAGAGAGAGAGAGAGAGATTTGATTTTGATTTTGATATGTTAGAGAGAGAGAGAGAGAGAGAAAGCAAGCCCGCTTGGAAATGAAGGAGGCAGACTAACCAAGTAAGGAAGTCTTTGGTAGATCGGCGATCGAAAGAAGATAAATCGTTTTTTTCGAGATAAAGGGAGATAGGAGGCTTTGGGATGTCAGTACGTTTATCTTCTTCTGTTAAGAACTCTTCTTTTACTATTATTTTCTTCTCTCCTCTCTTCCTCCATCTTCTCTCCTCACTTTTCCTCCTCTTCACCCCCCTCTTCCTCCATCTTCTCTCCTCGCTTTTCCTCCTCTTCCTCCTCCCCTTGGTGCTTTACTTAACCTTCTTTCTCCTCCTCCTTAACCTCTCCCTTTTCCTCCTCTCTTCACCCTTCTCTTCCTCCTCCCCTTGGTGCTTTACCTAATCCTCTTCCTCCTCCATAACCTCTCCCCTTTCCTCTCTTCCCCTTCCTTCTCCTATTCCTCTCCCCCCTTCCCCTTCCCCCTTCCCCTTCCTTCTTCATCTGCTCCTCACCCCCTCCCCTCCCCCTTTCCTCCTACCCCCTCTCTTCTCCCACACCCCCTCCCCTTGTAGAAGGAGTGGGAAGTCGGCTTGTCAGTTCTCAGTTCGTCGTGTCTCTCTCGACCTTCTCGAAAGCCCAGGATCCCTAGCTATGCTGTTACGATGATTAATAGGACCTTTTTTGCACGTCTTGGCTTCGAGGCTGCTGGGTTTGTGTATAAATTAGCGTGTAGAGATGTTGTTTTATAGGTGGGGGGAAGGGGGGGATGGGGTGAAAGATGAATGTATAACTAAAATAGACAGCTTGCTTGAGTAGAGTCTGAAATATGAATATAAATAAGCTGAGTAACGTAGATTATTTACACTGCAAAGAGACAGGTGAATGAGGGCAAGAGAGAGAAAACCGATAACAAATCCCCAAACAGGTAAACCAGTAAACAAGAGACAAACGGTCAGATGGCTCCGAGCAAAGGAACGGCCGTGCAGGACCTCCCTTGCGCAAGTCGAAAAGGAACTGGAAGGGCACATATGATATGCTAAGGCCACGCTAGTCAGGAGTTGTGCCGTCCGGGGGCGCGCGCAGCTACATTCCTTCACGACACGACGCGGCCTGGCACAACTTACGCCAGCGCCACACCCATTGCCTCGCGCGGACGCTGGAGACTTCGGCCGACGACTAGGCTCTGTGGGATGTTTCTGAATGAATAAAGAAGAAGGGGAGAGAGACAGAGACAGAGACATAGTGGGGGGTGAGGGAAGGAGACAGGAGATTGAGACTTTAGAAGTGAATGAAATGCAAAAGAGCGAGAAAAGAAGATTGGAACCGAAACAGATATACTAGTCGGGAAAATCATATGAAAAATAACAAATGAAAATATTCATATAAATATGAAAGCAACGGAAAGTAAAAAGTTAGACCGTCATGCCTTGGCCAAGCTGGACGACATTGCAAGATCGATGACTTTGCATATTGATTTTTCCAAAAAATATGTGCAATCTACTGTAACCAACTCACGTGCTTTCGAAAGAATTGATTATGAAGAATGAAATTTAAGATTTATTGAATTTCACGCTCAGGTTTCACGAATAACAAAGAGAGTGCATTAAAGTCTTCCAATATTGAGGTATGTAGCAAACTGTGTCAAGAAACTCCGGTCACTCAAAAGTAAATATAGTCAGTTCTCATTCCTCTCTAGTGTAAACATTTCTTTTCGTAAATATTGAACACCGAACTAACAAGCTGTCGATCGGGTGACGGGTAGTTAAGGATAAGAAGCCTTCTGTTTACCTAGACAATTCGCACTCTTTGGTTGACTTCCCTGCCTTCGTGTGGTTCCTTGGTAGGATGTGTCTGTATGACTAGTTCAGAATGGCATTATCAAGGTTATCGAATTGCAAAAGCTCACTTTTTTTCAACAGTTGTTCAGTAAGTTGCATAATCAAACATTATGTGCAAATTTACAAGAATGATATCTCATTGTATGAGTCGCGCACACCCTCTTACGTACACGCGCGCGCGCACACACACACACAGACACACACACACACACACACACACACACACACACACACACACACACACACACACACACACACACACACACACACACATATATATATATATATATATATATATATCATGCACCACTCACAACTCACTCACTCATTTACTCGACTCACCGGTCAATATACGTCAATATACATCAACCTACCTCGCCTCCCCTCTCCCGTCCCCTCTGTCTACTTCTCCCTACCTTCCTTACACACTAGTCGTACCTATCTCCCCATTCATCTCGCTCTCTGTTTCGCTCTCTCTTATCGTTGAGTTGATCCGTTATCAGACAAAGCCTTCACCCCACCCCCAACATGTCTCCCCCCTCCCCTAATCTCTTTCGCTCACTCGTTCTCGATTTGAAGGGATTAGCAGGGCGAGTTGACAGTGACATCGGCGATTAGGAGGGCGTGGTGGGCCTGAGGAGGCAAGTGAGGAGGGAGGGCGAATAAGTAAGAGGAGAAGGTCGACCATGTTTAGTTCCCCTTTTCTCTCTTGTTTTTAGTTTCCATTATCCATCTTTCTACATGTCTTTTTTTGTCATACTATTATACCTTCATAACAACTTCCACATTTTCAGAAATAAAACGATAAACGCACTGACCTCTCCCTCTCCTCCCCTCCCCTCCCCCATCTAATATAAAGACCGCAAAGAACGACCAGAATAATAAAATAATGATAGTGAAAAAATAGAGCAGACAAGCAGGTGCGCTCCCTTGATGTCACGAGTAAATCTAGACCAGTCAGGACCGTTAGGGACCCCCTAGTTTGGTAATTTGGTCCCTGGCCCTTCGCCGAGGCCGGCCGTAGATGCGGGTCGCGGTCTGGGTCAGCTGGCCAGGGGGGGGGGGGCGTCTTCCTGGCTTGGCCGATGGTGGAAGGGTGGTGGTTGATGGTAGTGATGGTGGTGGAACGAAACGATGGTGGTTGTGGTGTCGATGGTGGTCCTGGCGCTTACGTAACTGATAATGGTGATGAGGACTGAGGCGTATTGTTTGTTTATACACGAAGAGAATCTCTTTTGAATAAATAGCTATAACAAACTTTTAGTTTAACTATCGTTTAACCTCGGCCCAATATAAATTCCCTTAAATTTTTTCTCTTCGTAACCCTCCTTTGCTCCTTGCTTATTCCTTATCTCCCTCCTCCTATCATTCGCTTCCCACGCCCCCCTCGACGGACGCCGAACAGCCAAGCGTCCTGGAAAAAGACTTCCTGCGCGTCCCTTCGTCGCGAGGAAGCCGACCGACCGCGGTTTCCGTGGGTCCGTCCGACACGCTGTGCTGCTCCGATCGGCGTCACACACACGGGAATGGTTGATTTTAGTCCCTCTATCTTTATTTATTTTTTCCTGTTCTGGGGATTGGGCTAGTGGAGGGGGGTTGTACCTTCTCATCTCTTTTCGTCTTCCTCTCCCTTTACTTCTTCGTCTTTTAATTCTCCTCCTTCTGATTGTTCTTCTCTTTCTTCCTCTTCCTTTTTTTACACTTTTTTTTATCTCTTCCATCTCTATCTTGCATCTCTTTCCTCTCTGTCCTTCCCTCTTTTTTCTCTCTTCCTCTTCTTTAATCCCATTTTTTTCTCTTCTTCTATCTTGCATCTCTTTCCTCTCTGCCTTTCCCTCTTTTTTCCTCTCTTCCTGTTCTTTATTTCCACTCTTTTTCTCTCTTCCATCTCTATCTTACATCTATTTCCTCTCTCTCCTTCCCCTTTTTTTCCCCTCCGCTCTTCCCTCTTCTCTCCTCCTTCGCATTCCACCTGCAACGTGTCCCGGAAATGAAGAATGTTATTACAGCAGTTTTTTTTCTGCTTCCACTCATGTTGTATTTGGCGAAGTGGATCTCGGGAAGCATAATGATCGGGGTCGGACTGCGGTAGAAACTGCTGTCTTCTTCTCCTTCTTCTTCTTCTTCTCTTGCTTCGTCACTTTCTCGTCGCTTTGTTCTCATCGTTCTCAACTTTATTTTCTACATTCTTTATGGTTCATTATTCCTTATCCTCTTCCTTTCGTCCTCTTCCTCCTCCTCCTCCTCCTCCTCCTCCTCCTCCTCCTCCTCCTCCTCCTCCTCCTCCTCCTCCTCCTCCTCCTCCTCCTCCTCCTCATTCTGGAGGCGCTTGCGTTCCTTCTCACTCGGTGCCGTGCCAATGACCGGTACGAAATGAAGGGTTGCGGAAGCTGAGTGGTGTTCGGACGCACGCACGCACGCACGCACGGACGTAAGCCCGAACGAATGAATGCTCTAACGAACGCACGCACGCACGCACGCAAGCACACTACCGACCTGAGAAAGTCTTGAGATGTTAATTCGATTAGTTTGTACACCTTCTTGGTGGCCGCGTCCCCCGTCCGTTGCTCGACAGGTGATTGGCAGTTGAGTGACACCTGTTATTGGCCGGGCTGAGGGCTTACCTGTGACCTGTGACCTGACCTTCCTGACGTCGGAGAGGAAGTTGTTTGCAGTGGATATTGGGAGGACCCTGTTTACAGTTAGGAAGCTTGTGAGTTTAGGGGGGAAACGTGAAGCTTAGTTATTGCTGGTTGTAGCTTCTTCATGATTAATGTCTCAAAATGCAATATTCAGTGGGTGGTTGTTTCAGGAAAATCTTTGCAAGAATGAAACGATTCATAAAAAGCTGGAGAGAGAGAGAGAGAGAAGGAGAAAGAGAAAGAGAAAGAGAGAGAGAGACCGAGCGACCGAACGAAAGAGGGAGCAGAAGAAATATATGGGAGAGGGTGAGAAGGAAGAAGGGAAGATATAGAAACACGGAGAGACAGAGCGAACCCCAAGGAAGAGAGAGGGAAAAAAAGCCTTGGATTCCCATCCCCTTCGAATTGTTTACCCAGCGAACCGCCATGATTAGCCAATCCCGCGTTCCCACACTCCAAGCGACGACAGCGTTTCGAAAGGCGGGATGCTGAGTGCGCTGCGTTTTCGCAAGGCTCTGCAGCTCGCGTCGCCGCGCTCATCCCGCGGCCGTCAATCACGTGACATTATCTCGAGTGGATGTGAAATCGTGACTCCATCGTCTCGCCATTTTCCTTCGTTTTTTTCACCTTTTCCCCCCTCTTCTCTCAACTCTTTATTTTTTCTTCTTCACTTTTTGTTGTTATTCTGTTAGCATGACCTTATTTCGAATTTTTGTTCTGGTTCTTCAAATATGTGCTTACAATTTGCGTGATTTTCAAACAATATATCTGGGCAATCATAAGGCCTTGAAGTCCAAACATTTGTCTCTTTTTTATATCGAAGAAAATTTTGACTTTCCAACACCCGAGGCCGTGATAGTGACAGGCGAGGACGGCGTGACTTTACTACCATAAACTGTCAAAACTATCTGGCCTTTTGTTTATCCAGGTGTTTGTCTATTCGTCTGTCTATCGCTACTTTCTACCTGTCTATTCATCTATATGTTTGCCTGTATTATATGTCTATCTATCTATCTATCTATGAATTTATTAAAAGAAAAATCTGAAATTTGTTTTATGCATCAATCTATCTGACTATCTTCCCCTCTATCTACGTAATTATTAAAAATATCTAGGTCTTCGTTTATCCACATGTCTACCAAGTCCCATCTATCTATCCACCTGTACGTATATATATTTTATCGAAGTCAGTACATGAGATTTTAAGATTGAGAAGAATGTGAGGCAAACGAGAGGATGGTTTCTCGTGTTTAAATTTCACTGGCGGTTTGATTAACGGATATAATGTGTACAGGTTGTGTTTTATGCTCGCTTGAGCCGAGTGCGAGGGGAGGGGAGGGGAGGGAAGGGAAGGGAAGGGAAGGGAAGGGGAGGGGGAGAGGAATAGTGTGGGGGGGAAGGGGAGAAGTAGGATGGGGAGGGCAGGAGAGGAAGGGAGAGGGGAAATGTCAGTCAAGCAAGGATGATTTTAAAGGGGAGAGGGAAAGGAGTGAGAGTTTGGGACGGAAGCTACACTGTCTATGAATATTTTTTCCCGGATGCTATACCGAGATTTCCCCTTTTCCTGTCGTTATTTTTATCTCATTTTAGCGACAAATTGAAAAGAAAAAATTGCTGCCACCTTCATTTCACATATACTCTCTACCTCCTCCCCCTCTAACAACTACTCCTCTCCCCCTCACCCCTCCTCCTCCTCTCCCCCTCACCCCTCCTCCTCCCCTCGCCCCCCCCCTTCCACCTCAAATCCACTAACCAGAACAGCTTGTTTGAATCGTTAACTGTACTTTGTTACGGTCGTTCGATTCGCGTTGCGGTAGATATGGCTCAGGCATGCACAAAAGCTGTTTTTGTTTGTTGCAAGCACATGTGAATTTTTCAAGCGTGAGGCTGTGTTCGGTGATGTGCATGCGTATAGGCAACCCCCCCCCCCCACACACACATTTTTCTGTGTTTGTGCGTGTGTGTGTTAAACTACTGAAGCAGTTCATCAGTAATCATTTGTGAAAACCTCCACATCCGCGACCAGAACACCTGCGTAAATCTTGGTGTCTTATTGTAAGACAGTCACGTAGGCCTATCATACCCTCGGGCCTCTGGAGTCTTCAGCGGTCAGTCACCGGAAGTCGTACGCCCCTCTCCCACCCACCCACTCCCTCCTACTCCCGTCCCTGCTATACACTACTCTTTGTCTACTTACTCCCGCTGCTTCTGAAAGCACTGTGTATGCTTTCATTGTTTATTTTTTGCAATGTGTTGCTTCATTATTTTTTGCTCGTACTCGCTTGTGTTCTGCTTCGATTTGTTTTGTTATACTTTTAGTCTTTCTCTTCTGTTGTTTCCTTCCCTCCTTTCTTTTCTCCCATCTTCCTTTTATCCCCTCCTTCCTCATTGCCTCATTTCATCTCTTTATTCGCCTTCCCTCCCTTCCTCTCTCTCTGTAACCTCTTCCCTCATTTTCTTCCCCCTTTTTCTTTCTCTGTAACTCTCTCCTTCACTTCCCTCCCCCTCTTCCTTCCTCCATCCTCCCCATCCTCCCTCTCGCCTTCCCGTCTTCTCTTTCTCCCTCCCCCCCTCCCCCCTTCTTCCTCCTCCCTCTCCCTTCTTCCCCCGTGACTCCCTGGCGTAACTGAGTACTATCGGTCATCGGTCTTTTGCATAGTCGAGTGCACAGGCGTTTTCCCAAGAGTGAAGAGTGAAGAAAGGGGGAGGGAAAACGATGGTGGAAGGACAGGGAGCGAGAAGTAGAAGAGGAGGAGGAAGAGGACGGAGTAAAAAATTCGAGAGAAAGAAGTGGGAGGGAAGACAAGAAGGAGATGCTTAAAGGAAGAGAAAGAGCATAACGAAATAAACCAAGATAAAACGAGAGAAGAAAAAATAAACAAACAAACAGCGAGCGTCAGAGAAGCGGATACTGTGCCGTTTACTTCCTATCGTAAACAAATCACAAGACAGTTAGTTCTCAGGGTATTTTTTGTCGTTTGTCGTGACTGTGATTTATTTTTTGTTGTGGTTTGTGAATTAAGGATCAACTGTAAATGGATCTGAGGTTGAGGGGTTATCTCGTTCTGTTTTTTTTTCTTAATTACTTTCGTCTTGCTTGGTTTTCTATTGTTTTTTTTCTGTCTGTCTGCATGTCTTCGTCTATCTCTCTGTTTTATCTATTTACGAGTCCACAATACACTCCATGACCCATCATACACCACGTTACCCACTCAGCGACCCACCATTCATCATCCCATGACCCACCATCTATGCCACGATCCACCGCCCACCCATCCCTTGGCTCCAGCTGGTGCACGCAGGTGGTGTCGAAACGAACTTTTGCGTAAGTGTGTGTGTGCGTCTAACAAAAGAGGGTGGGGATAGGGGTGGGGGGAGGGGCTTTCTCTTTCTCAGCTGCGTGTCTGGCATTCGCGGCTCTCTCTTTTTCGCGTGTCTTTTGTCTGTCTGTTGTGTGGTTAGTTGTGGCAAAGTGTGTGTGTGTGTGTGTGTTTGAGTGTGTGTGTTTGTGGTCTTTGTGTTTATGTTTGTGTTATGTGTGTGTCGCGTTTTGTTTTAAACGTCTTTGTCTAGGAGAGTTTTCGCGTTGTTTTAAACGGGAGAGAGAGAGAGAGAGAGAGAGAGAGAGAGAGAGAGAGAGAGAAAGAGAGAAAGAGAGAGAGAGAGAGATGGAGAGACGCACACGCATACATACACACTCATGCACACGCACGCATATAAATTCCACGCGTTCACTCAAAGCACGCAAATTAGACGGAAATCACTCTCACGCTAGCGTAGATTTCACTCCTTTTTGTCTCAGCGTTGATGAGCGGAAACGATTAGTCTCCCCCCCTCCCTCCATCTCACCCACTACCCCTCCTTCCCCACCCTCCTGTTACCCCCTACCAACCCCACCCTCCTGTTACCCCCCCACCCCACTCTCTTGTAACCCTACCCCCGCTCCCCTTGATTTTGCCTGTGTTTAATAGTGTAAGTGTTTATTGCAGGTATTTCCTGTGTCGCTGCTCTTGTCTTTGCGTTTGTTTTTTGTTGATGGGTGTGGTGTCGATGGTGTTATGTCTTTGCGAAATTAGTGATCGAGGGGGTGGAGTCATGATTTGGTTAGTTGCAGATGAACAAAAAATGGTAAATTAATTTGCTTAAAGAAGGATACTGATGAAGATGAAGCAAGAATGATGAATGGTCTTGTCGTACGGTCGGTGTGTGTGTGTGTTCGTGCGTGACATTAGGGTAGATGAATGCCAAATGGGTAATAGCTTTTTTATGTTGATGTATATGATGCGTTGCCCAATTGCAGTGCCGTGATTAGTACATGCGATGGTAGTACACGCAACGCCCTATGTACTACCGTTGCTTAAGCTCGTACACGTTAACCTGTAGCATGTTCATTGGAGCGGGGGGGGGGGGGGCTCCGGTACATCTGTGAAGTCATAAAGAAGGAATCTATATGATAGTAGTTGGGATTTTCGTTCCTCGTGACTTGTGTATTTATGTTCTGTGTGTGTGTGTGTGTGTGTCTGTGTGTGTGTGTGTGTCTCTGTGTGTGTGTAGGGGGAAGGGGGAAGGGAGTAGGAGGTAAGGAAAGATGGGGAGTATGGCGTGGGAGAGAAGAAGAGAGAGGGAAGGAAATATGTGAATTGCGAAAGGAAGAAAAGGAAAAACACAAATAATGGATGAATGAAGTACAGAGTGAAAGGTGAGAAAAAAATAAGTGAAAAAAAACGAGGAAAAGAACGAGGCAGAGGAGAGAATAAAGATGAGAAGAAATTGAATATTGGAGTGGAAGGAACATGGAACATGTGAAAGATAAACAATAATGGCGTCTTGAGATGACTAAGAAATATGGCGCATTGGGTTCGTAACTTAACCTTTGCTCGCTTATTTATTCTGGATAATTACTAGACGGCGTTTCAGGAAGTAATTGACTGCTAAGGAGGACTCTCTCTCTCTCTCTCTCTCTCTCTCTCTCTCTCTCTCTCTCTCTCTCTCTCTCTCTCTCTCTCTCTCTCTCTCTCTCTCTCTCCCCCACACACACACACACACACACACACACACACACACACACACACACACACACACACACACACACACACTTTCTTCCACCTCTCCTCCACCCTTTTTTACCCATTTCGTTTTCTCGCAGACGAGACATAGTTTAGAGAGATAGAAATGAATAAAGAAAGAAAGCGAAAGAAAAAAGAAAGAAAGAAGGAAAAAAGAAATAAAGAGAGGGAGGCAGAGAGAGAAACAGACAGACAGGCAGACCAGGAAGTGCAAAGGCAATGTCTGGTTGGAGAGGCAGTCGAGCCGCTCCTTCGCCGCCTCGACAGTTATGATTGCAGATAGGCAAGGCGAGGTCGCGCGGGGATGCATGCAGGCAGCGAACAAGCGGCTCCTGCGGGAAATGCTATGCTTGAATGTGCGTGCGTGCGTGGGTGTGTATGTTCTTTTTTTATAATACCTTAGATGGGATAGGTAGGTCTCGGTCTCTCTCTCTCTCTCTCTCTCTCTCTCTCTCTCTCTCTCTCTCTCTCTCTCTCTCTCTCTCTCTCTCTCTCTCTCTCTCTCTCTCTCTCTCTCTCCCTCCCTCCCTCCCTCCCTCTCTCTCTCCCTCTCCCTCCCTCCCTCTCTCTCTCCCTCTCCCTCCCTCCTTCCTTCCCTCTCTCCCCCCTCCCCATCTGGAACGACACCAAATATGGTTATCGACATGGTGGAGTCTTGTATGGTGAGGAGAGGAGGGGGGGATAGGAAGAAGAGGGGGAGGGAGTGTAATTGTCCCACAAGGTGACCCCCAAATAAGCCAGAACTTGATTGATGTAGGTCTTGTTCGCGAGGCTGACCTGGAGGACTTGAGGAAGGCGACCAGCGGCGACCAGGAGGGGGAGGGGGGGATGGGGGGATGGGTGGGGGAGGGGAAATGTTCATGGTCTAGTTCCAAGCGGTCAAGATTTTTTTTTTTCCTTTTTTTCCGTCCATTTTTCTTTTTCTTTTTTGTATGCTTGTTTTATAGTTTGGACAAAAGAGGTTTTGCTGTGGTCTTTGTGTCTTAGAAATGATGCTAGTGAATGTTTTTTATGCCTTGATTATATATGTGCATGTCATTGTTTTTTTCCCCTCTGTTTCCTTGTCTATTTGGGTTTGGTTCATTTTACTATTGTTTGTTTTATTTTCGTTCACGTGCGTGTTCTGAGAGAAAAACATATAGCGTGTTTTTCGGTTGATTTTTTTTGTTTTTTGCTCACGTACGTATTTAGAGAAATTTAAAAAAGCCACATTACGTTGTCTGTTTACCTGTTAATATATCTCAGTCGTCCACAGACTCATTCATTCACCCGAGAAGAAAGCTCGAGACCGCAGTGATAATTGGAAAAAAGACCGCAAATGAGGGAAAGAAGGAGGGAGGGAAGGAGGGAAGGAAGGAGGTGAGAAGTAGGCAGGGGAAGGGAAGGAGGGAAAGCGTTGGATGATGGAGGGTGGGAGGGAGAGAAGAAAAGTATACTGGATGGAACAAAGAAAAAGAGAGACGAAGTGGGATTAAGAAAGAGGGAAGGAGCGAGGAAGGAGCTAAGGGGGGAGTAGGGGAGGGGGTTAGTGGGCGGCAAACAGGGAGGGCCAAGACGGTCAGATTCTAAACGAAATGAACAACTTCCTGTCGTTCATATGGGTCAGGCGTCTCCAGTACTGGCTATTGAGGAGACACACACACGCCTCTTCTGGGCGTAACCCACATAGGACACGCACAACTGTCTAATGTGCTCTAGTGTGATACTGTCTTTTATTGTTTTTATTTTTATTTTTAAGGATTATGGGCGTGGAGTAGTGTTTTTTTCCCTTTTGTAGTTTGCTTGGATGACTAATGTCTTATTGTTTTGTGGAATACTCTGCTACATACGCTGGGATTTATGCTTAGTGGTCAGTGTGTTATTGTAGTTTGATGTTTTGTGAGATAATGAATGGGGTGTGTTGTTATAAGAAAGTCTCTCTCTCTCTCTCTCTCTCTCTCTCTCTCTCTCTCTCTCTCTCTCTCTCTCTCTCTCTCTCTCTCTCTCTCTCTCTCTCTCTCTCTCTCTCTCTCTCTCTCTCTCTCATTACTGAGAGAAGGAACACATATCTTGTGCGATCTTTCTGTACGGTGAAAAGCCTTTCCCAAAACGGTGCTCACTCGTTCACAATAAAGTGAAAAGCGAAAGTTTGGCGAATACATTATGTAGACAATGCAGAGTATTGTTTCTGAACTCGTAAAAGATGTCTTTACTTTTTCTACTAATTTCTTCTGTTCTTTTTTCAGTGTGTATCTTTCCTCCGCATTCTTGTTTTTCTCGAGTCTTTCTCCGAAGTTCATTATTTTATCTATTATTAAGTGCTTTTTGTGTTTTCATATATCAAGTGAAGATAGCGCGAGAGTGACAGGAATCAGAAATGTAGAATAATAAAAGCATTGAATCCTCCAAGCTGTCTTGTAGGATCCTATTGTCAGCTAAAAATAGATGCAATGCAATGCTGACAACATACTCGTTTATACTTGTCGCCTTTTTTGCACTTGTTATTATTCTTTGGTTTATTTCTCTTTCGTGTCGCGCTAAAATATTCTCGATATTACCCAAGACCACGAATCAATAAGCACGTAGTGTTTTTTCCCCGCCATTTTACTCACACGGTTTAAAGCTTCGTCATTCAGCTTAACCCCGTTGAATGAATTTCATTCGTGAATGAACTTTGCTTACTGGTGTTGGTTACTGTGATGCCCTGAATAACTTAGTTTACTCATGACGAATACGGCTTTGTTTTCATGCATGTTAACCCTGACCTTCCTTCCCGTATCATTATTGTCATTAACATCTAATAGATTGTCTATTGTGTAACGTAAAATGTGCGTTGACAAAGGCGTGATTAATGTCTGTATGTTTATTAATGAAGCTGATGATGTGCCGTGAGGCGTCTATTCGGAATGATCGCTTGCAACGGAAGTCATTATAGTCATTAGTATTTGTATACCGAACTTGATATAATTGTTGTGGGTTAAGATGTATGATTTATGCTTCTCTGTTTACTAATGGATATGGCATGTACAAAAAAACAAAAAAAAGTACAAAAGAAAAACATTTAGTCATCATCCATTTTCATGATTTTCTTGCAACTCTTATCATGACTTCCATTATCAACATTTCATCTATAAACTCTTTCTTTCTGAAGTATATACAATTATGAACTTATTTATACTTCGATATTAATTCCAATTTTCCTTTCTTTTTTCAGAGGAACTGTACTTGTCTCCCGTCGAGACCTACTGCCAGAACATCGACTACCACATCTTCAACGAGGAGAGCGACACGTCACAGTTCTCGGACGATGAGATGGTTCGACTCCGTAAGTGTTCGAAGCTTCGAAAGTTTTTCTTTTTTTTTTTGTTTTTTTTTTATTGTGTCTAATTTGTTATATGGGAATTTGTTTGTTTATTTGTTAGATGTTTAGGCTCGTTTGGTTTGATTCTGAGCTTTCCAGTGTTGGAATGGGAGAATGTAGTTGTTGTTTTTTTTCTTTTTTAGAATATATATATTTTTTTCGTGTTACCTTTCATGGTTCGAAATGGAGCGACACAGGGCTGAGACGAAAAGTTTTTTTTTTTTTTTTTTTTTTTTTTTTAAGTCATTATTTGTTCTTTACGACATACAAGGAAAAACGACAGTGCTTTTTGGATCTCTCCCCTCCCCCCCAAAAAAAAAGAGAAAATCAGATTTGGGGGTTGCATATTTTCTTTTTTTATGTTTACTTTTTTTCTTTTTCTTTTAAATCACCGATCATTTTTATATAGTTGTTCACCAATGACACACTCGCGTGCTATTCTCACAAACGCGATAATATGATTTGTATTTCCTCGTCTCTCTTGCTGAAAAAAGATGATCGTAATCTTGGTATGTTGTTTTTTGTATGTACAACGAGATGCGTCATGTGTATGTGTGTGGCAGTTCGTGATTTGAAAGTGTTATTATTTTTCTTGCTTTTTTTCCTTTCATTTTTTTCTCCTTTACCCGCTTCCGCCATCTCCCTTACCTTCTCTCCCTCTCCCTTCTCCCTCCCTTCCCTTCCCCTTCCCTTTTCTTCTTCTTCCTCTTCTTCTTCTTCTTCTCCTCCTCCTCCTCCTCCTCCCCCTCCCCCTCCTCCTCCTCCTCCTCCTTCTCCTCCTCCTCTTCCACCTCCTCCTCCTCCTCCTCCTTCTCCTCCTCCTCCTCCTCCTCCTCCTCCTCCTCCTCCTCCTCCTCCTCCTCCTCTTTCTCTTCTCCTTCCCCTTCCCCTTCCCCTTTCCCCCCATCGTTCGCGGACCCTCTGCGTATGTGTGTTACTGTGATAACCCGTGAGAACCCGTGTCTTGGGTACGACAAACCCTTTGTCGGTAATGTTAGATAATTTGCCGGTTAGAATACGTTTATCACATTTTCCAAAATAACCCGAATGTAGTTTTGCCGAGTTGACGAGAGTAATTGTCACTTGAACTCGTTTTGGCCGTTGGGCATGTTCAGGGTTGATGTTCGTCTGTTGTTTTTGTGTATTGGATATGTAAATATTATACAAAGAATAATGTATTCAGATTAGTTTTAAATATTTACGTTTTATTAATTAAGACGTTCGGTATCTATGGTCTTTTAATGTTTTTTTTTTTATATCCCTTGTATAGAAATGGTCTAGGGACCGGGTATATAAAATCCAGTTCTTCAGCAGCGACCTTGACTAGGCGACTCACCTTTCAAAAGTGCATTTGATCCGAGTCCGCGGGAAAAGGGTTCTCTAAACCCAGCGCTCTCTGGGCGTGTAAATAGAAGGAGAAAAATAAGATCACAAACTGTTTTAACCCAGCACCTCTAGGGTAGTTTGTACCTAGTGTGACGTCATTATTGTATGAAGTTTCTATGTTGGAAATCTTACGCATGGCATAATGGCAATAATTCATCTGTTCTATACTTTCTCATCTTTCTTGTCCCACTTTATTCCCGTCTCTACCCCCCCCCACACACACACGTTCTTCGTTCCCCCTCTATAAGCGTAACGAGGACCCGTCAATGGCCTATATATCATTCCGTTCTTTAGGTTAGCGTCGCACGACTGGCGTAATTTGCGTCATTTCCGTAATCGAACCTTCCAGACCGAACCAGCCGAACCACTCACGCGAAGTCTTAAAGTATAGGCCGTGGGAAGAGGAGGGGGAAAGGGGGAGGAAGGGAGGGAGGAAGGGGAAGAAGAAGAGGGGGAGGGGAAGGAAAATATGGTATATGGGAAGAACAAGAATAAGAAAAAGAGGAGGAGGAGAAGAAGAAGAAGAAGATGATGATGATGATGATGATGATGATGATGATGATGCAAGTAAAACTGTGTAGTTTATGTGATGTGGGTAACGAAGAAAATAGAGAAATGAAAAGAGCAGAAAAAACATATAGAAGAAATAAAGAAAAAAAAAGAAGGTAGAGAGGGAGGGAGGGAAGGGGGACCCAGGAACCCATAGCTCCCATCTAGACTTGACTAACTTGCTTGGAAGACGCTCGGGCGGGGTGACGAGGGTGGCCTTGTTCCCAGGTCCGATTGCTCAAGGGTTTAAAGAACGTGAGAATTGAATGAAGGGGACCCATTGGACGGGGTTGGGGTTGGGGGTTGACGGGAAAGGAGAGAAGGGTTCAGGGAAGGGGGACGAGGTAGAGAACAAAGATGTGATGGGATTGAGAGTGAAATGGGAGAACTGTGGAGATGAGGGTAAGAGAACGGTGAGAGAGAGAGAGAGAGAGAGAGAGAGAGAGAGAGAGAGAGAGAGAGAGAGAGAGAGAGAGAGAGAGAGAGAAACATTCGAACGTAAAACAACACAAAGAATAAAAAGCTTTGCAATACGAATAATATGAAACATGCAGAATAGATCAGAAAACGGGAGCCAAAAAAAGAAAAGAAAAGAGAAGAGAATAGAAGGCAAATAGATTGCTTGAAAATCCGTTACGATAGAAAAATATACGACACACTCCGGTTCAGGCACTCGTAACCGAACTCACTTACGGAAGTCCTTATTATTACGGCCAACGGGATCGTAAAGAGGAGAGGGGGGAGGGGGGCAAGACCACGACCTGTGCAGCGTTCAATCAAGAAGTGTGAGAGAATGCAAATGTCGATGCTTGTTGACGTAACTGAAACTATGAGTGCAGCGTGAGACGGTAATGAAGGAGGTGGAGGTGGAGTATGGGAGCGAGGGTCTCCTACAGTCGATTCTCTCCTTTCTCTTTGTCTCTCTCTCTTTAAATTTTGGTCTCTCTTCTTCTTTTTCTCTCCTCTTCTGCCCTTCCCCTTTCCCCCTCTCCATTTCCCTCTCCCCTCTCTCCTTCCCCCTCCCTCCCCCTCCCCCTCTTCATTTCCCTCTCCCCTCTCTCCTTCCCCCTCCCCGTCCCTTCCCACCCTCCCTTCCCTCTCTCTCTCCCCTTCCCTCGTTCCCTTCCTCTCCGCCTCCTTCTAGTCGTCTTTTATCATTGCGTTTGTACAACTGTTTCGTATTGTGTGTGCAAGCGCTGTGCCTTGATATCGTTGCATCTGTTTGTGTTGCGTTCGGAGAGGCGGGAGGCAAACAAAACGGCGTTTGGTGTTAACGGTCTAACTTTATTGGAAGGGGTGTGTTTGTCTTTGTGTGTATTTGTCTGTGCATTGAGGTTTGGGTGGGGCTGGGTGTGGGGGGTCATGTATGTCTGTCTTGCGTTTTTGCATGACGATGGAGTAGGATGTCTCTGGACATGGTGATGGGGAAGGATGTGAAACTGTCTTGTGTCTGTGAAATGAGTGCATGGCTGGCTGTCTGTATATGGCGATGGAGGAGGTTCTGTGTCTGTGTTTGTCTGTCTGTAGATATGTGGATCAGAAAGAGGGAGGGGGAGAGAAGTGAAGTGAGAACGGTACTAGAGATGTGAAAAAAATAAAAGAGTTGATTAGAGAGGCACAGGTGAATGGAAAAAGAGGGGGGCAAAATAGGAAGAGGGGGTTGAAAAGACGAACGAAAAGGTTTCCGTGGGTGTGCCTGAGCTTAGACGTGTGTGCTTCAATTGCACGCTCATTATGTGTGAATAGGTGCTTGCAACGGCAGGAGAAAGGGTGGAGGCGGAAGTGTTGCAGACATACGAATCATGTCACACAGGCATGTCATTCCGTGTCAGATGCTAGTTAGTGTTCCTGACATGCTTTGACATGTCATTTTCAAGGATTATATCGGAAATTTATATGTATTTACAGCATCGTGTGGCACAGAACCGTAGATTTGGCGTCAAAAGCGCCAAAAACACACATTTACATACACACACACACACACACACACACACACACACACACACACACACACACACACACACACACACACACATATATATATATGTGTGTGTGTGTGTGTGTGTGTGTGTGTGTGTGTGTGTGTGTGTGTGTGTGTGTGTGTGTACCCGCACATGAATATATGCATCTTAGATTCACAGTACTATTCAGTAGACCTTGTCATGCAGTTTCTCTCCTGTCCGCAATGACAATTTGCCTTGCCTGATAACCCTTGTCAGCACAAGCCTTGGAAATCTGGCTCCATTATAACGAACGCGCAACGATTCGCAGGGAAGGGAGTCTCGTTTCGGTATTCGGCGGCCGCACTCGAACCCTTTTGGCGCTCGCTCCGCCTTGCATTGCAATGAATGGCTTAGTATGTTCTCTTCATGCCCTAACCCCATTAACCCGGGAAATATTAAACGGCTGGGATTCTCAGGGCAAGCGTTTGTCTTTTTCATTTTATTGTTATTTTTATGTGGTTATATATATATATATATATATATATATATATATATATATATATATATATATATTTGTTATTATTTTTTTTATTCAGGTTGATTGCGTTTTGTTTCCGCCTCTTCTCACGGTATTTGTGATTGGGGTTAGATGTAGATTTTACATATTTTTTCAATTTCATTCTCGTAATCAAATATAGATAGAGAACAATAATAAAAGTAAAAACAACAGCGTCGAATAAGAAATGGTTTAGAAGCATGACCTGTACACGAAAAAGGAATTAGTAAATGAAAGGTAAAAGCCGACACCGGAATTTAGGACATCCGGGAACTTAAGACGCTTCGCCTCCCCACGATGCTTCCGGAACAGGTGTGACGGCGGCGGGGCGGCGGGGCGGCGGCAGAGGCAGGACGGAAGCTGGGGAGAATTTAATCTCTCGGTGTCAGGTTGCGGCGCTTTCTCACACTCTCTAGGTCTCTTGTCTCTCTCGGTCGTTCGCTCTCAGTCTCTCTCTTTGTATCTTTTCTCTTTCTTTTCTCTTCTCTCTCTCTCTCTCTCTCTCTCTCTCTCTCTCTCTCTCTCTCTCTCTCTCTCTCTCTCTCTCTCTCTCTCTCTCTCTCTCTCTCTCTCTCTCTTACTCTCAGTCTCTCACTCTTTCATACTCTTTCTCACCCTCTCTCACTCTCTCTCACTCTCTCTCACTCTCTCTCACTCTCTCTCACTCTCTCTCTCTCTCTCTCTCTCTCTCTCTCTCTCTCTCTCTCTCTCTCTCTCTCTCTCTCTCTCTCTCTCTCCAGTATCGTTCTAGGTCTCACATCCGAAATGGCATTGTCTTTCTCTTCCTTAAGTTTCATGAGTAAAGTTATCTTAACTTTCATCGTCATCTTCATTTTTCGTCACAAGCGTCATATTCATGAAGATTACTATCGCATCCCACAGCACAGAACTCTTATTATCCGTGATGATGACTACCATCACCATCACTGCCAACGCCACCACCATCATCACAGTCATCATCATCATCATCATCATCATCATCATCATCCTCATCATCATGATCTCCATCTTCGTCTCCATCACCCGCAAAGAGGAAGACGATTCTAGCATAGGCGCGAGGGTGTGTGTCGGGGGAAGGGGGATGGAGGTGGGGGTGGGGGTAGGGTGGGTGGGGGGAGCGAGTCTCTTGACATATTAAGGTCATCTCCTTCGACCGGTTCAGTCGAGTCAGCCTTGACCTTACTTTAGGTCACTTGAACTTCCCCATTTTCGCATTTCTCGCGTTTTTTCTTCGTTCTCGATATTTTGTCTACTCATTTACTTATTTTTCTCTCTTTTTGTTAAAATTGTTTTCTTATTCCGCTTGTCCAATTATCCATACGGCCTCTTTTCTATCCACCCATCCACCCATCCACCAGCTAATGAGCCCAGCCATCCGCCCAGCCACCCACCCTCGTCTACACGCAAACAGGAAGTACAGCCGCTTCGCCTATACTTGGCTTCAAACGCCTTGATTAATTCCTGCCTGGGAGGGTGATTGACAGATGGCTTGGTCCGTGTCAGACTTCGTGCGGGCGTGGACGTGGGCGTGGACGTGGGTGTTGATGTTGATGTATACCGGCTTGGGTGTATGTGTAATGGGTTGATATGAAGGCGGGCGTGGATGTTATTAGTTGTTGTGGGTGTGGATGTTAAAAGCCACCGGTATGGGTCTAGGTGTCATGGGCTGGCTTGTGTGGGTGTGGGTGTTATAAGCCACCAGCGTGGGTGTTGTGAGTTGGCGTGGGTGTTATAGGCTGGCGTGGGTGTGGTCCTCTGTATAGCACACAGGCTGTCTTCGCGTTGGTTTCCGCAGGTGTGGTTAAGGAAGACCCAGATTCCTGACCTGCTTCCAGGCAGCGGCCTGCTCTTGGGCCTTCTCTCTCTCTCTCTCTCTCTCTCTCTCTCTCTCTCTCTCTCTCTCTCTCTCTCTCTCTCTCTCTCTCTCTCTCTCTCTCTCTCTCTCTCTCTCTCTCTCTCTCTCTCTCTCTCTCTCTCTCTCTCTCTCTCTCTCTCTCTCTCTCTCTCTCTCTCTCTGTATATATATATATATATATATATATATATATATATATATATATATGATATAATATAATATATACATATATATATTTTTTTTGTCTCTCTTCTCTCTCCCTCCCTACTCACGCCCTCTCTGTTTCCCAGTCTCCGTCCCTCCCCCTCCCTCCCCTTTTCTTCGATTTTTTTTCACGTTTCTGTCAATCGTCAAGTCTGTTCCCGAAAGACGGCCGGACGGACGGACGGACGGATACGGCGGCGGAAGCGACTGAGCGAGCGAGCGGCTGCGGTAACCCGAAACCCGGTCAGACATAATCACCCGCCGAACGGTCGTCAATACCGCATTACCGTGTGCCATATGTTCCCGTAGTTCTTGTTATCCGGCCGCCGAGCTGGTTTCGGGTTGCGATAATTTGTCCGATATTGGGGACGATAGTGACCGCGGTGGAGGATGCAGACGGTTTTTGTTTGTTGTTTTTTTCGGGGGTGGGGGGTAGGATTAATGTAATGGCTGGTGTGATTATTAGTCTTATCATGATGATGATGATCATCATCATCATCATCATCATCATCATCATCATCATCATCATCATCATCATCATCATCATCATCATCATCATCATCATCATCATCATCATCATCATCATCACCACCACCACCACCACCACCACCACTACCACTATCATCATCACTTTATAGATTCATGAACAGAAACACATTTGGAGTATTCTTAGCTCAGTATGTTGCAGTTTCACAAATTCCCTTTTTATTTTCCAAGTCTTAAGAGACCAATTTCCTCTTGGCACAAAACATTCTCCTGTTGAATCTTTAATTAGCCATAATAAGCAAGCAGCGGAGAGGTAACGTATTACCCCTTTGCCTCCGTCTGAATGGTATTTAGGTTACCCGTCCAGCGTAGAGCGCGCGCGAGAGAGACAGACGTACGCTGAGTTACCGGTACCTGTTACTGGGGTGGGGGGAGGGGGGTGGGTTGGGGACGGAGTTTATTCTGTTAGATGTGTTGTATATGGAGGTAGTCGAAGTTGTTGGGAAAATTGTGTGTATATATATATATATATATATATATATATATATATATATATATATATATATATATATATATATATATAGATAGATAGATAGATACATAAAAGATAGATAGATAGATAGGTAGATACACATAAATGTATGTATGCATATGCACATACAGGTACACGTACAGGTACACTTACAGGAACACTTACAGGAACACTTACAGGTACACATACAGGTACACATACAGGTACACATACAGGTACACATACAGGTACACATACAGGTACACATAACATACATACGAGACAAACCGACACAGAGAAAGTACGGGAGGAGAGGAAATGAACGAAGAAAAATATCGACAGAAAAAAAAGACAATACAACAACGAGATTCAACAGTAATAAAAGAAAAGCGTGACAAACAAACAACCAAAAGAAAAAGACACAAAAGGGATTTCCAACACGTCCAGCAAGTGTAAAATCACGCCGTCCTTTCCATCCTTTTTTTCTATTCATTACGGGGCACACTTTCGACGTGACAAAGAAAGGCTCGTAGGTCGTGGGGCATCTCTGACGATGCCTGCCTGCCTGCCCTCCTGCCTGCCCGCCCCATACCTCCGGTTTTGAGAATCTTGGCACCCGTCGCTGGCATTGTTTTGGCGTGGGGGGAGGGGGAGGGAGGTCCAGGGGGTGCCCCTTTTTTTCCTTGTCGTCATTCTCGCTTTGGCACCTCCGGTTATTGTCGTTATTGTGACTGTAATTGTGTTTCCTCTTTTCTCCCCGCCCGTGGCGAGAGGACTTGGAGAAAGTTTGAGGAGAGGAAATGAATTGGCTGTCGAGGAAACACATTTAAAGATGAATGGAGATACACGTACGTGTGTGTGTGTGTGAGAGAGAGAGAGAGAGAGAGAGAGAAGATGGATATCGATATATTTACATAAATCTTTCTCTCTCTCTAAAATTCGCATCTGTATCTCCCAAGCCACAGATCAATTCTATCAAATGTGTTTTTTTATGTATCACGTTACAACGCTTATAGACATTCAAATAGAAGATTTATTTTTTTCCGAGCACCACACACGGAAGGGGGGGGAGGGAAGGGGGTTCGGTCACGATGTGTTTCCTGGTCACATCCCTTGTGGAAAGTCGCCACGGTTGGCTGTTTCTTCTTTGATGTGGTGCTTTGTTTTGTGGGTCACATTTCGTCTTTTTTTATTGACTGTGGTATTCTGTTTTATTTTCTGTTTTTTTTTCTTTCCTATTTTAGACACTGAACGTGATGTCAAGATCTTTTTGACTTCCCGCGTAGGAGGTCGGGAGAAATTTAGAAAAAAAAGATATGGAAGGGAAACCTTGTGTTAAAAGATTCTTGTGGCAGAGAAAACGAGTGAAAATAACGTTTTTTTTTTTTTTGTTCTTTTCTTTTCGTTTTATGCGCTCTGGAAATTTTGTGATTAATTTATGCTTGTAATTGAAAACAACTGAAGATATTTTTTATTCGCTTTCGGAAGTCCAACAAATATCGACCTAATGATATAAATGAGAAGAGAGAGAGAGAGAGAGAGAGAGATGCTTAGGAAAGTAAATCATCTCTTCTAAATGGAAAGTCTTGGGAAATTGCTGTTGTTCGCCGTTAAACACATCACGTTATTCTGCGACCAATTTCGGACAATTTGCCGATCCGGTTTCGAAGTGATTTTCGACTCGATGCCATGATTAAGCATTGTTGCCTTCGTACAAAGACAAGTCGAGCAAAATATAAACACTCACGTACAACGCAAGCACACATGCACCCGCCCGCCCACCCACCCACCCACCCACTCACCTCCCCATCTCCCCACCATTCCACCTCCCCACCACCCCTCCCCCTACCTCCACCCCTCCCCCTACCTCCACCCCCTCGTCGAAAAGGGGTAAAGTGGATCCCCAAATCCGTAGAGGCTCATTTTTTTTTCTTCTCTGATCCGCCGTGCTTCCGCCTCCATATTTTCGAAGGCGGGAGACAGGCCATGCTCCCAACATGAAGAAGCCGATCCGGAGCTAACGCGTTTCCGATAAGAATAGGCGCAAAACTAACAATAGTAATGATGTTGATAAGAGTGGCAGCGATAGTAGTGATAAGAGGAGAAGTAATGATAATGACAATGCTAATGATAATGATACGAGTAATGGTAATTATTAATGATGGTGATCATAATAACTCCAAAAAAGATAATGGTAAATAAAGGATAATGATAAAAGTAATGATAATAGGAATGATAGTAACAATAACAGTAATAATGATGATAAAAACGATGATAGCAATGATGATAACAATAATCATAACAAGGAGAACAAGCCCTTGAATGACAAGGCTCCTCAAAAGGGAAAGCGAGAGATGGCGATTTCAACTCGGGTACAAGTGGTGATCCGACAGGGTAGGTGAATGGGTGAGTGGGTGGGCGGGCGGGCGGGCGGGCGTCGGGGCCTGTCGTGGTGGGGATTCGGTTGTTGTTGGTGGTGGTGGTGATCTTGATGGTGCTTCGGTTGTTATTGCTATTTTTACTGTCGTTGTGGTGTTTGTATTTATCATCACCACCATCATCATCCGTTATCAAGCATCAGTCATCAAGCACAATCTCTTAATTCGAGGCATCGCTGTGATGAATCATCTCCGTTGTCATTATCATTATTAGACAGCGAGGTCATCGGTGGCAACAACAGGTCAAAGGTCAAAGCGAGTGGAGCGTAATACCACAGGCTGGGTAATGATACATGTGCTAATATCCGGTCTACTAAAGAAGGAAGGAGCCGGGAGAGAGTGATGATGATGGAGATTGAAATGAAATGATTGGAAGAGAGAAACAGAGACGTTGTTAGATAAATAGTTGAACATTTGAATATTTATGGAGAAACATACGCATGCCTATCTCTCTCTTTCTCTTTCTCTTTTTCTTTCTCCCTCTTTCGTCCTCCCTCCATCTCTATCTACCCATCTCATATGCAAGTACTTGTACGCTATTCGATACGATATGCTAAGGAAAACCAGCAGACCTATCGTTCCGTCGCGCGCTTTCGCTTCGGCAATGATTTCCCTCGCCAGCGGAAGATGCCCCGGAATCGTCTCGAAGTATCGGATTTATCGGGTAGAATTCGATCCGCTGATCAACGGGTCTGACCTGAATACTTTCATTCGAGCGGCGTGATGTGTGTCTCTGTGACCGGAATAAAAAGAGAAAGAATGGAAGAGGGGGAGAGAGGGAGGGGAAGGGGGAGGGGGGGAGGAAGTACGCATCCTGGTGTGAAGATTGTGTGGTTGGTTCGGAATTTTTAAAACTTGCATCGGCGCCAAAATGGTCGTGGTTTGATTGGAGAGTCAAATTTGGCTTTTGGTTGTTTTTGTTGTTGTTTTGTCGTTTGTTTATTGGATGGTGATACTAAAGATAATGGTAATGATAATGATGAAAATAAAGATGATATAATTGTTATCATTCATCTTCCTTCATCATCGTTTTATAAAGACCTCGCAGAAGTGTTGCTGAATTCGTTTTTTTTTGTTTGTTTTTTTATTATTATTATTATATCGCCATTCAAATCATATATCTCATAGCCGAGGCATTGGGAATTCAATCCACACAGAGGTCACCACGCACTCTACACGCACACTCTATACGTCACTTCCGCGTAGACGGTTGGCTTTGAGAGTCACGCTTACCTCTTTGAATGACGCTTATTTAATCATAGATCTCTCGTGATTATCCCCCCTCGCTACTCCTCCCATCCACTCTTCCCTACCCATATAGCCCTCATCTTCCCTTCTGCATCCCCTACCCCTTCTCCCCCTACACACAAACCTCCCTTCCCTACATGTACATCCCCTCCCCTTCCCTCTTCCCCTCCTCCACATCCCCTCCCCTTCAACTTGGTGGTCTTGCATAGGGAGAACGAGTTAATGAGGTGGTGTGAGGAAGTCTATTCTTCTTCCTGTTATTGTTTGAAAAGTGTTGCTTTGGCCTGGATGGTGGCGAGGGAATGGGAAGAGGAAGGACGGGGGGTGAGGGAGAGGAAGAGGAACAGGAAGAGGATGGAAGAGGGAGGAGGGCGGGGTGAGGCGAGGGGAAGAGGGAGTGGTTGGGGGGAGGCAGATGGAATAGGAATGGGAGAGGAATAAGAATAAGGAGGGTGAGAGGAAAAAAGAGAATATAAAGGGGAGAGGGAGGGAAGAGTAAGAAGAGGAAGAGGGAGAGGAGTTGATAGAACGAGAGATAAGATAAATATCGTAAGTATATAGAAGAGAGGAGGAAGGAGAAACCATTATACAAGAGGAGGAAAGAAAAGAGAAAGATAGACAAAAGGAAACCAAGAAGGTTGCCGGACGGAAGAGGAAAGGCAAGAGAATAAGAGCCGTAGAGAGCGAACGATAAGCAGAAGGGATAAGAAATGGATGCCCCTCGTATCGAAGGGCAAAGAAGGGCATGGGTGGGTAGGGAGGGGCGAGCGAGCCAGGCAGCCTTGGGCAACTTAGGCATTGTAGTTACGCCCAGTCGTCCCGTGACCACGCCCATGTTTTGAGGTAGCTCTGCCCTCTTCCTCTGGGCTTTACTGTTATTCTTCTTGTTAGCTGATTAGCTCAGTGTTATTTTTATTGAGTCTCAAGCTTTAGTTCTATCTGATATTATATTTGCGTAATAATGTAGATATTTTCTATGAATGTAACTTAGTGGTGTTTCTTTGTCTTTCTCATAGGAAGTACTGAAACTGAGAATTACAATAAAGTTCTGTTTAAAAGCTCTTTGTGTTTATGACGTTATTGTTTTATTGATTTCATAATCATGGGAAAGGAAATATGTTGGTTATTCTTTGTCTCCCAAGGTTTTCATTATCGCACTCTCTCTTCCTCTTCCTTTTCTTCTTCCTCTTTACCTCTTCATTTTCTTCTTCCTCTTTACCTCTTCATTTTCTTCTTCCATTTTACCTCTTCATTTTCTTCTTCCTCTTTACCTTTTCATTTTCTTCTTCCTCTTTCTTCATCTTGTCTCTTTGTCTAATGTCCCTCTCATTCTGCTTTTTTCTTCCTCTTCTCCCTCCCCCTTCTTCTTCTTCTCCTCCTTCTTCTTCTTCTTCTTCTTCTTCTTCTTCTTCTCCTCCTCCTCCTCCTCCTCCTCCTCCTCCTCCTCCTCCTCCTCCTCCTCCTCCTCCTCCTCCTCCTCCACCACCTCTTCCTCCTCCTCCACCACCTCTTCCTTCACCTTGACGGAATCATATTCGGATCTTGTGGTATGTTATCAAAACCGAAGCTCCGTTATACCTCGCCCGAGTGTGGTTGGGGGGAGGGAGGTGGAAGTATATGAAGGTGTTGTGTATGGGGGGTGGGGGGTAGGGGATGGGGGGTAGAGGTTCTTATTTGGCTTGCGTTCGAATGATGTTGGTTATTCACTCTACAGTTAGGCTCTATTTGATTGGGACGCTGACTATGCAACAGGTGCGGTATATCGCTGTGGATGGCTTTTTCTTTTCTTTATTTTTTTGACAGATTATTTTCGTCTGTTACGAAATTCAATATTATTTTGGTTTATTATTCATTCCTCGATTACGCCCGAGAACATGTGTGATGTCGGTCAAGTCGTCAATTTAAGTCTTCCTTTGATTATCTAAATAATCCCAGTTAATCCTATAGCAAGTCTTTCTTCTCAGCAATCCTCCTCTTCCTTATAAATCTCTTCATCTAAAGAGACATCACCGCTGTTGCTCTTGCAAGGCCGTCTCATCGCAAGCAAGCAGCGTGCAAGAAACATGCCAGGCTTCCGGTTGCAGGAGCAATCGAAGGGAAAAACTTTCTCGCTCTGCGGTTGGTCGGTCTCTCGGTCGGTTCGATCCTTCTTGGTTGAAGCTTCGGGTTCGTTTGCCTTCGCCGGCGCGCCCTCGCGGCTAATGAGAGGAAAGTGGAAGCGCCGGCCATCGGGTGCGAGTAGTTTTTCTTTTTTGTCTCCTTTCTTCCTTTTCGTTTTTTGTTTTTCATTTTTTCTGTTTTCTTTTTCTTTTCTGTTTTTTTTTCTCCGTTGGTATTCATATATTTTTTCCATTTTTTTCCCTCGTCCATGATGAATATTTTACTGCCTGTCTGGGAGCCATGTTTACTGAATTAAGTTCATATTGTTGCATGGCAGAGTAATTGGGTTAACATAAAGGCCTATAACACCACACAGGCCTATGAATCGCAACTTATATTGTGGTCTTACTTGCAGGTGTTAGAGATTAGGCGCTAAGACCACACAAAGTATCAGATAATCAGAAGTAACAGCTGCTTAAATAATGATGAACTGACAGAAATAACTGCTAACAAAAGCACAAGCAGCTGTTTGTAGTACGGTTGCTAAAACACGAGAATAAACAAAAAGTTGAGTATAATCCTTGAAAAGAAATCCTGAACATCGGCTCGAAACACAAAACCAATTAATAAACAATAAACATTAAACTTGATAAACATAAACTAAAGCAACCGAAACCCCGCAAGCTAACAACATCAAGCCCTGCGCAAGCACAAACAACAGACGAGAACGCAAACAACATCTACAAGAGGTGGAACGCTAAGTAAACAAAAGAGGCTCGCTCGGTGCCGCTCGCTCGCTCGCCTTTGCGTCCTCGTAGAAAGTCCAGCTTCTCGGCCTCCCGACTTCACGTCTACCGCCGCAGCGAGTTTCTCTGGCATCTTGAGGAATTGCCTCGGCGTCTGGGGCTGTTTCCTCTGTGGCCAGACGCGAAAACTTTCTCCGGTTTAAGTTTCTTGACAGGGTGGTTGCATCTGTTGTTGTTTGTTGCGGTTTGTTTCGGTTGTTGCCAGGATGGTAATATGGTGACATAGAGTTATTTTTTGTCTGTCTGTGCCTGTCTATCTGATTCTCGCCCTTCCTCCTTCCTTCTCTCCCTCTCAACAGTTTACCTTTACAGTCCATCGCCATCTCCCTTTCCATCCCTTCCCACCGTCCTCATCTCTCCCGTTCAATTTACCTCAGTCTTTCTCTGTATTTCTCACATATTCCACCCCATCCCTTCCCACGTGCTTATCTCCCCCATTAATATCTCTCCGGTTTTTTAAATCTCCCCCATCAATCTCTCTCCGTTTTTTTTTATCTCCCTCTATCAATCTCTCTCCGCTTTTTATCTCCCCGTCTGTGTCTCTCAGTTCCATCTCGCCTCCGCGTCTGTATGCCCGGGTGCACAAGCGGCCGAGACTCTCTTCCGGGTCATTCTTACATGTTAATCTCTCATACGTGACTCGACTGGCGTGTAGGCAACGTGTGCGCTTGTTGTTGGGGTCGATTGCGAGGAGAATGCTTGAGCAATGCTTTCTTTTTGTTAATGAGTGTTAAATGTTGGTGTGCTTGTAGTTTGTTTGGGATGTGTGTGGGTTTCCTTTCTGTGGGTTTTTAATCTCTCTCTCTCTCTCTCTCTCTCTCTCTCTCTCTCTCTCTCTCTCTCTCTCTCTCTCTCTCTCTCTCTCTCTCTCTCTCTCTCTCTCTCTCTCTCTCTCTCTTGTATAAAGAGATAGAACCTACAGACCTGCAGATCTCAATGCGTAATACATTCACACGCAAAATAGCAAAGGCCATCCGGAGAAGCCTACGGTGTTGCACGCCTACATTAACATTCCGAACGCAACTGATATGCAAAGTGGAAGGCAAAGATGGAATTATTCATAGTCTGGTCATTACGAGATTCCATGACCAAACCAGGTCATATGCTGTTAGTATTCCTCTCGGGGTCATTCGTAGTCTCCTCTTTTCTTGCCTCGCCTCGTTGTCTTCTCTTTTCTCTTTCACTTCCCTTCTGATCTTCTTTTGCCTCTTATCTCCTCTCCTGTTCTGATTTTTTTTCTCTGTCTTTTTTCTGTCTCTTTTCTTTTCCCTTGTTTTTTTCCCATTTCTTACCTCTTATCCTCTCTCCTCGTTTCTCTTGTCCTCTCTCCTCTTTCCTTTTGTAATTTCTCCTTTTCTTTTATCTTCACTCCATCACTTCCCTCTTACCTATTCTCCTTCTCTTCTCTCATTGTTTTCCTCTCTTGCCCTCTCTTCTCTTCTCTCATTGTTTTCCTCTCTTGCCCTCTCTTCTCTTCTCTCTTATTTTTTTCCTTCTCAACTTCTCCATCTTTACACATCCAAAATGTCACGTGCGCGAAGAGTCATTGTACTTTCTATTGCTATTCAGTCATTAGAATCGAATGAACTTTATTCAAAACGAGTCATTTGAAGCTTCGCCCATTGTTAGGGCGGGAAAGCGAAGAGAAAAGGGCGGTTAGTGAAGGAACATTATTTTTTTTTGTAATCGAGTCTAATGTGTGACGTTACAGGGAGAGGGGGAGAAAGTGTCATGAGCGGGTTGGTGTTGTGTGACTCTCGCAGACTCGCTCTTTCTCTTTCGCTCTCTGTTGGTCTTTTTTGTGCTTCTTTGTCTCTGTTCCTTTCTCTCTCTTACTAACTATCCCTCTATCCGTCACTCTCTTTCTTTCTTTCTTTCTTTCTTTCTAAGTGATATTATACCATCATATTTCATATTCCGCTTTCCCCTTCCACCCTTCCTGCCACTCCTTCCTTCTACTCCCAACCCCCCCAAAACCCAATAGCTTCCACCCCCCACCTACCACCCACCCTTTAACCCCCCCCCCCTGATCTCTTCCCCCAGCCAAGGAGAAACTCTCGGGGAAGCAGAAGTAAGTTCATCGCGCCAGTAGCAATGATGGGGGTTTGCCCGCCTAAGTAAAAACTTTCCCCTCCACCCAACAGATGGCACTCCTCGACGCTACACTGTAATGGGGACGGGGGGGGGGGGGTACGAGGGAGAGTCCAGGCATAGGAAGGAGGGGGGGGACTCTTTTTTTTATTATCATTGTTATTAATGTAATTGGTTGATATTTGTGTGTCTTAGAATTGATATGTAGTTCTATCTCTCCCTACGTCAACCATATTTCATCCGTCTCCCTTACCCTCGTTCACCCTCCATTCCTCTCTCTTCCTCCTTCATCCACTCTTTAACTCACCCCCCCCCCTCTCATGCAGTCAACCATGTTTACACGCAAGGTGAAAAAAGGCCCAGTACACAAAAGACACACACACATGCGCGTGGGTAAACAGAGCGAAACTGTGAGAGACCCAGTAGGTGGGAAACGTCTCCCTCCTGCTTCTTAATTCTCTCCCTCTCCCCTCTTCACATTCCCCTGCCTTCCCCTCTTCCCTCTCCCTCACCCCTACTTTGCTTCTCTTTCCCCGCCTCCCCATTTCCCCTTTTCACCCCTCTTCTTTCCCTCACCTCTCGTTCTCCTCCCCTTTCATCTCTTCTCTTTCCCTCTTCCTCCCTTCACCTTTCCTCTTTCCCTCTTCCACACAGTTCCCTTCACCTCCTCTCTCCCTTATTCTCCCTTTCCCCTCGTCCTTTAAACCCCCACCTCCCTCCCCCTTCCCTTTCCTCCCCCTCCTCCCTCCCCTCCCCTCTTCCTGGGAGTATATCGCAATGGTTTCTGGGAGTCTTACAGCATGAGGATTGTCTCTCATCTTGTGTGGGCGTTTGTGAGGCAAGAGAGCCTCAGAAGGCATGAGAAAAAGGAGGATTGTGAGGCAGGAAGGTCAATTGTGAGAACGTGTTTGGTAAGAGGGTGATGGTTCGATGGTGGTGGTGATGATTATAACAGCGGTGAGTACATGTGATTTCTGTGTGGTGTGTTTTTGATCTCTCTCTCTCTTTCGTTTTTCTATCTGCACATCTATACCTCCTCTATTTGTATTATCTACCCCACCCTCCTCTCTGTCTATCTATCTCAGTTTCCTCTCTTTTAATCTGCCTCACCTTTCTTTCTGTCTTTCTATTTCACCCTCCTTTCTTACTCCCTATCTCTCTTCCTCTCTCAATCTATTTCACTATTTACTCCCTGTCTTCCCGCCTCCCAAGAGGCCGAGCTGAAACGAGACAAAAGAATGAATGAGAATTGCAAGTCAGAGACACGGGTCAACATGTTTGAATTGTTCAAAGCGAGAGAGAACTTCCATTCAAGTCCCTTTTCTAACACCCCCCTTCACATCAGCGTCATCTCTCCCTCCCTCCCTCCCTCCCTCCCTCCCTCCCTCCCTCCCTCCCTCCCTCCCTCCCTCCTCCCTAACTCCCTCCCTCCTCCCCTCTTACTCACATTTACTCACATTTTTTTATTTTGAATTAAAGAGGTCATTTTTCTTATTTTCTGCAACCCGTTTGTTGAGAAACCTCCTTCCTAATGTTCACTTAACTAGATATAGAAATAGCTCAGTAATTCCTAGTAATCGTGTATATATATATATATATATATATATATATATATATATATAAAATCACATAATATTCGTAATACTTATTTCTGTTGCCCATTAATACGAAGTTCAAAGTCCTTATTGTACAAATGCAACACCGACTATGTCTATTTTGCTGGCAGTAGCGATTATGTCTACTCTCTCGCAGTGTAATCTCTCTATTCTATCCCCTCATCTTTCTCTTGTATTGTTTAGTTTTCCTTTGTTTCGATTTATTTGTTTCCAATACCCACCTCCCCTGCAACACCGGTCCACGCTCTCGGCCTTGCCCTTGAGTGAGAGACCTCTGGCTTTGTCCCTGACACGGGTTTCTTGCCGGCCTTGAGCGCGTGGCTTAATCACATGAGAAACCATTAGTCTTGAGTGGCAATATCCGGTGCAATTTCTGTCCCTCGGCTTGCAATGATGATATCCAGGAAAGAGTGAACGTGATTAAAGAGATATCTAGATGAATAGTTATATTGAAAAAAATGGTAAATCGGTTGTTTGTATTGTGTTGAGAAGGGCACAAAAGAATTCACTTCTTTTGCTGTGGGAAGTGGCTTTATCAGTGAAGTGATTATTGTAATGGTATTTTTGTTTTTTTGTTTTAGTTGTTTCTGATAGAAGCAATTGTCTTTTATAGTATTGTTTTTATTGTTTCCTTCGTTGTCTCTAGTGGGAATCGTTTTTTTAGTCCCTTCTTATTTCCTAAGAGGATAGGACAGAGACAGAGGTAGACGAGAGCGTGGCGGAGACAGTGGAGAAACAATCGATAATGTATGGACGGTGTAAAGAACGGACAAACAGCGAGTAATTAACAGGGCTATTGACCGGGGGATCGATATCCACCCCCTCGCACTCGAACACAAGCCCTGTTCCCAGGGTCGGCTTTCGATTTTACCCGAAAGAAATCGATCTCTGTTTCCCTCTCTCTCTCTCTCTCTCTCTCTCTCTCTCTCTCTCTCTCTCTCTCTCTCTCTCTCTCTCTCTCTCTCTCTCTCTCTCTCTCTCTCTCTCTCTCTCTCTCTCTCTCATTTTCTTTTCATCTTTACCCTCGGTTTTTGGCCATCCCCATAAATTACAGTTAATAGCGAATAATCGTCGAAGGGTGCGTAGGAGACGCGGAGGCGGGCGGCCGGGCTTGGAGGGGGGGGGTCGAGTTCCTTGCCACAAACCGCACTCCTCTCCTGGCGAGTCCCGCCCTCCCTACGCAGCGGTCATGGCCGGATGCCATATCCTAGCGCGTATCATTTTCTGTTGGTCCTCCTGCTCTTTTCTCTGCCGTTTTCTTTCGTGTCTTTGGTGTGATTACTTGCGTTATTTTGTAGGAGTCGAGGTGTCCTACGCGTGGTTTTTATATGTGATTTGAGGATTACTGTCTAAGGGCGTCTTTTTTATCTGAAGGGAAATGGTACAAGTATTATATACTACCAAATGGCATCGTGTGTCCTACCGCATTCCTCGCTGGTCGGCGTTACCTGGAGAGACAGACCGCCAGCAGGGGAAGGAGGGAGGGAGGGAGGGAGAAAGAGGAAAAGAAAATACTTTGCATGGCCACTCGCATCTCGGTATATCTAGACCATTCTTATCTGGGGGGAAATGTTGATTTTTTTTCGTTCCCGCGGCCTCACTATTTTCTAGAGGAGGAAGAGCTAAGAAAGGAAGAACCTGGTATTTTACAGGACGCCACGGGACGATGGTGGTGGGGGAAGGGGGAAGGGGGGAGGGGGTCTCGCTCAGCCGGGCATCGGGTGGGTTTAATGACGCCTGGAAGGAGAACTTATTATCCGCTGGAAAAAACACGACTGGTATTACAGTCATCGTAATTGCGTCCACTGGTTTCTCGAGAAGAGAGTTGTCTCTTCTCTCTCTCTCTCTCTCTCTCTCTCTCTCTCTCTCTCTCTCTCTCTCTCTCTCTCTCTCTCTCTCTCTCTCTCTCTCTCCCTCTCCCTCTCCCTCTCCCTCTCTCTCTCCTCCCTCCCCTCCCCCTCTCTCTCTCCTCCCTCCCCTCCCCCTCTCTCTCCCTCCCTTCTTTTCCCTCCATTTCTCCAAAACTTAATCCATATACTTTGAGGTCCTCTGGCGTCTGTAGAGGTTTAGAGGACTGCGTTCTTCGTAATTACTACGGTGTAATTATTCTGCGTTAATGATTAGAAATCTCGCTTGTGGTTGGGTAAACACACCTTGTCTGCAGGGGGGCATTCGCTGCCTCGGGCGCCCAGAAATATTTTCAAAGTCACGACATTTGGAACTTTTTCCACCTTTTTCCGATTTCCTGTCATCTGTTCTCATTTTTTCCTGAATACTCATGTGATTTTTAGATGTGTTCATCGTCTGTTTTTCTCTTTTGCTTGATAAGAAAACTTAGCTTGGAATGGCATGATTATCTTGGGTCGGTGTGTGGGATTTTTTTTTTTATCTTACTGGTCAGGTGGAGTCAGGTCATAGTCACGTTAGGTCAGGCTTACTTAGAGTAGGCATGTCCACGTCCTATCCCTTACGTCTATTATCAGAAGAAGGGTTAAGATATTGAAGAAAAAAAAAACGTTTCAGACTTTTCTTCTTATAAGATATCTAGTGAATATTACAGCATTATGATAATTAGATGTTGGAAAGATATATTTCACTCGGCTGTATGGTCACTGCGTAGCGCGATAATGAAACCGATCCGATTACCTTAATGAAAACCGTGTTATTTTGATTAGCATCGGATCATCATCAGCGTCCATCGACATCGTCATCACCACCGCCTCTAGTATCATCCTTATTGAAAGCAAGGGGGGAGGGAGGGAGGGAAGAGAGAGGGAGAGGGAAGAAGGGAAGGTAGGAGGGAAGAGAGAGGGAGAGAGGGAAGAAGGGAAGGTAGGAGGGAAGAGAGAGGGAGAGAGGGAAGAAGAGGAGAGAGAGGGAGAGAGAGAAAGAGAGAGAGAGAGAGAGAAGCCGGTTGTTCGGACACGCTGGTGGATATAAGACCGATTAGGTAGGGGTGACCGGTTGGAAAGCAGTGGGCGGGGAGGGGAGGGGGTCAGGGTGATGGAAAACCAGGCCCTTTTTCCAATTGTTGGGAGATTTGTTTCCCTCTAATTGATTTTTGTTTTTTTCTCGATAGTTTTTCTTTTTCTTTACTATTTTTGTTTTCATTATCATTCAGTTTGCCTTTCTTTCTGAGTTGTGTGGAGCGTAAGTTATAGAGACCTCCATTAATTGCTTTAAAGCCCTTTCTCATAAACATATGCATGAACTGCTCAACTGAACCGGATGTTATTATTTTTGTTTTTATTTTCAATCGTGTTTGCGTGTGCGCGCACGCGCGCGCGTGTGTGTGTGTGTGTGTGTGTGCGTGTGTGCATGTACGTGTAAACAAAAGTGTAATCCATCACGTTATTAAATTACTAAATGATCCGAATTCCCATATATCAAATAGGCTCGTCTATGATATCACGAACCATGACAATGTGTCGATTCATTAGATTTAGAGATCATGATCATGATAATGATAGGTATATGAATTATAATTTTTTTTAGTGAATGTAGGTCTATCTAGTCCGCCCGAACGAGACAGGAAGTGACGTAAGCCGCACTCGTTCTCATACCTCAGGAGCGAGTGAGCTTTCTCGCCTGTAGACTTGAAGCGAGGAGTGTCTAAGTCTCGCATAACCGGAAATTCTGGCCATTTCCTGGTGAAACCGGATTGTGGAAATAACATTGTTTACGGCAAAGGTCGCGGAATCATTGTCTTGGGCTAACGATGTAGGGCGAACACAGCCATTGTGTGCGCGCCCCGTGATGTCTGTCTACGGGCTTGTCTCCATATTGGCATTTTGAAACGCCGTGCACTGATGTTTTTCTTTTTATCTATTTATCTATCTGTAGATATATAGACATACATATATATATATATTATATATATATAGATAGATAGATGGCTAGGTAGATATAAACAAGAAGGCAGACCGACAGAAAGACAAATATCAATAAACAGCCAGACAGACAGATATAGATAAACAGGCAGGTACCTACATACATCTTGACATATATCAATCAAACTTGGACTCCCAATTCTTTCCCGACGAATGTCAGTGAAATTTGAATAATAACCACAATCCTAGCCGACGCAGTACGTCATGCACCAATAGCACTTTTTATGACAGTTACTTTCCCCCTTCGAGACAAAACGTAACACCGAGCGACGTCGTTGAATAGGAAAAAAAGACTGGAATGAATGATTTCCAGAAGTGAAATTAACCGCAGTGACCACTTGGGGAGTTAGGGTGGGTGGGCGTCGGTTGGGGGTGGGGTGGGGGGGGGAAGTAGGTCACGTGCTTTTGAGGTGATGATCGCTGATCGAGGAGTATTTTATTTATCGCGAAGGAAATAGTTGGTAAATAAATTAGAATCGTGGGAATATTAGCGGGGGGAAAACGATCTGGTAGAGATGGTTAGTCGGAGTTTGGGGGATGTGGCGGTGGTCTCGCGAGTAGAAAGCGTGGTTTTAGAACTCTCGGGTCGGTAGAACTGAAAGAATTAGTTGCGTCTTGTTTTATCTTTGTTCGGCAGTATTTGTCGCTCTAAATGAAGTGAAACCGATAAAGAATGGTTACAAGAATAAAATCAGGAGGCGAAATGCAGCATTCGTCTTGAATGAGTTGATGTAATAGCTATGGCCGGTCGTCTCGGCGCAGCGAAACTCCGAAATTAAAGGTAATGACGGTTATTGCGTGAAAGAATGCTGAAGTTTTCCCATCTCGCGCTTGGATGCAAGTGAGCGTCAATTCGCGGACCCATATTCGATCAAGGCAGATTACCTTTAGAGTCGGAGGCGTGGATAATGATCATTTTTTTATCTGCAGCCATTGCGCTTACAAATTGCACAATCACATTCTCTCTCTCTCACTTTCACACACACATACATACATACATATGCTGAATATATACACATGCACATACACATACATACTTACACACATAAAAGTCACTATCAACATGAGCAGACTCACAATTCATGCAGAGACAGAGAGCGACCAGCAGACAGACAAAGGTCGATAATCCTTTTATTATCATACCGATTAGCCAAGTAGCTCAAGTGGAAGAGAGGGGAAAAAATCTCACGGGCCTTGAGAAACAGGATGTGAACGCGAGGGAAATTGTCCAGAAATATATCTTGCGGAAGGATCTCCCGCCTCTTCGGTGTTAAAGTTGCATAAAGCGAAGGTCCGGTAAAGACGCCATTCTTTTTGGGTTTGAGCGGGAAAGACGGCGCGGCGGGGGGGGGCTATTAGCGTTGTTGTTAGTAGATTTATGTAGTTATTGGGTTTGCTATGATTACAGTCAGTACTATCATCAGCATGATTATTTTTTGTCCTTCAAAATTTCAATCTGTTGTTTTTTATGTGACATTTAACAACAACATTCCTTTGATTACCATTTTTAAAAACAAACATCGATTGCAAAAGGATATTTGATATTTTACAAAATAGTAACACGAAATAAGAGATCCATACCGATAATAGTGATATTTTAGGATAAATAATAATCAATGACCACCGACACCCGTATTTTAAACAACTCTTTTCCCTCCGCAGACATGGCCCGCTCGATGATCGCCCTGTTCATCGTGTCCTTCTTCTTCGTCTTCGTCGCCTTCTGGACGGGAGTCGTCGGCTGCTGGAGGAGGTCGCCCGGGAACATCGCCTTCACCGCCATCCTCATGCTCTTGGCCTGTGAGTTCTTGCGAGTCGAGTGGAACAGGAGAGTGAGTGAGTGAGTGAGTGAGTGAGTGAGTGAGTGAGTGAGTGAGTGAGTGAGTGAGTGAGTGAGTGAGTGAGTGAGTGAGTGAGTGAGTGAGTGAGTGAGTGAGTGAGTGAGTGAGAATGTGTGTGCGTGTATGATTATGTATTTTTTACAATATTCCATTTTGTACGTTCAATTATTTTCTTTTGACTCTTGTGTTTCATTGTCATTTTACATTCCTCCTTTTTATTTCTCCTGCTAATCGCTAGTTCCTCATCTCTTTCCTGGGTTCGCTCTTGATATCTGAAAAAAACGAACGCCCGTAGAGTGTCGTACCTCCAACAACAACAGCAACAAAAACCAAAATGACACTCGCAAATAATTCCAGGTCTGTTCTCCGCCGGCGGCATGGGACTGTGGCACGGAGTCGAGTACTACGAGGAAGAGAAGCTGAAGTCCGAGCCATGGAAGGCATCTTGGGACCAGGTAAGACCCAGGGCGAGAGACGCCACGCGGGGTTGGACTTTTTTTCCCTTTTGGATCGTAGGTTTTGACTTTTTTGATAGGTCAGGGGGGATTATATCTTCCTAGTAGGCGTTCGAGCAATGGCATCGTTCAATTAATTAGGTAATTATTATATTTTGGTAGTGTTCCATAGTTCAGGCAACGATGATGCCGAGACAACGACTGACAACTTGATTGAGTTCGATCATTGTCAAAGAAAAATTTATGGTTCAAAGTGGCTGGTATTTTCTAGCTGATTTGGAATTTCTTGTAGTTAATAATGTCAATTGAATATGAAAAAATTCCCGTTCTATATAGAAACATTTTATGATCATACTTTGACCAGTTTCTATTCATTCTTATAGTATAGAGATAGTTCAGAGTATTTATTTAGATTTTTATGCAAAGAACTTTGTGAGTCAGGAATATATATATATATGTATAGTTTTATTTTTATGAATCATTTCTATTTTATTATTCTTTTCTATTTAGTTTATATTAATGTCATTGAACAGTTTATCTAAAAGTAATATATGTTTATGATAATTGGTAAACCAAAGTGCCTTTATGATTAATGAAGTAATTTCCTTACCAATGTCTAATTTTTACACCATCATTTTTTTATTTAATGCATTATTAGTAAAATGTATTGGCAACAAGATTTTTTTTTGTCTTTTCGGTAGATGGTGTGTTTTAACATTCAACCCTCTCTTCAGAGTAACAGTTCTTGAGATTAACTGATGTTAATAACTAAGGCAGGATGACCTGTCACGCCAGTTACTGTTCAACATTGACAGCTGACTCAGTAATCTTTCCCCCAATGATTTCTTTCCTAAACAAGATCTTGGTCATGATCCCCTTAGATTACCTTAATGAATTTACTCTAAATTTCCTCTGCTCCCCCCTCCCTCTATCTCTCTCTCTCTTTCCCTAACGTTTAAAAGCATCTCGTGATTTAGATAGAAGAGTCCAGGATGATAGATGTGATAGACATTTCTCTCCCATTTTCCTTTCTTTTGCTTGTTTGTTCAGGGACTCCTCCCTTAGTAGCATTGTGTTCTGTGGTTCTTATATCTCATTGTAATGATTCTTTTGTTTCCCTTTTCCCTTTTCTCGCATCTCAATCTGTCCTTCCCTTAATTAGATCTTGCAGGAATCCACGACCATCCAGTATGACTGGTCGTACATGATTTCGTGGGTTGGCACTGGCATGGCCCTGTTGGCCTTCTGCCTGTTCCTGGGCGCATCGCAGTGCATGCAGGGTGAACAGCAGCGTGAACAGGCGAAGCATATGCAGTACATCTTGCCAGGTATCGAACAATCTCTGTGCCCCACTGATGCTCCCCCTTTTACCCGACACAACACTAATCTGCATGTCTGTCTAACTGCATGAAGACCCAACTAATCTCGTAACTATCTCGCTTCGACTCAGGTCACATCTGTATAGGAAAACAGCTGCCTTAGCTAGAATAGTTCCAGGTCCAGCAGGAGAAAAGCAGCTGAGAGCAGCAGCAGCAGAAGCAGCAGCAGCCTCGTAGGCGACGCGGAGACTTGGGCACTTGGCGCTGAACTTCTGACGCAGCTTTTCTCCTCTTAGTTAATGCTTCGTGGTTGTGGTGTTACAGCTCCTGAGTGACAACACTGCCGTCATGTACGATTGGTCCTACTTCATTGCCTGGATTGGAGTTGGCTGGGCACTCATCTCCGCCTTGCTGTTCTCGGGCGCGTCCGTTTGTCTGCGTAGTGAGAGGGAGCGTGAGGATGCAAAGAACATGGCCTACCTCATGCCTGGTAATGCCATAAGAGCCCATGGCTGAGACTCTTGCCACACTTGGGTTGTTCAGTCTCGTTGGTCCTCTTCTGCACGGACTCATGAAGTCTGTTGTTTGGTTATCATTTTTTTTCTTCCAATTACTGAAGGTGGTACATAAAACACTAAACCATAGCTTTGCATTTTCATTATTTTTTTTTTATAAAGATGTGTTCGTAGTTTTGTGTCTTTAGTTTATTTACATTTTTATATCAATTTGCATTTTGCATTTATTAAGTCTGTGGTAATAGTCGTCTCTAACTTATTGCAATTCAGAAAATCCGTCACTTCTAATGTGTGAGTAAGTGTAGGAACAAACACATTTTTATATCTAACGCAGTTCTTATAAAAAAATATTCGTGAATAATGATAAAGATACATATACACTGTCATGTATATATATATATAGATAAGAGTGGGTGTGTCTATGCTTAAAAACTACACTTTGTAGAAATAACGAATTGCACTGTAAATATTGCTATCACCAGTATACTTGTAGAATTAATACAATGACACCCAAGTAGATGAGTAACACTTGCCACGCCATTCCAGACTAGCACAGATGGATTGCATGGAGGCGCAACACTAACTTTTGAAATAATACGTGTGCATGTTGAGGATACTAAATGTGTGACTGATATTTAACTTTTTGATTTTATGAAAATATACATTCATGTTTTCTCTTGATTTTGATGAAGTGCTTTTTTTGAGAATGTCCCATCGATATATATAATCTTAAAAAACAAATATATTTGAATACTTTCTATATTCTTGGAATTGTAATTGTATAAGATATATGTATCATGTATATGTATATGTATGTATATGTATATATATGTATGTATATGTATATATATGTATATGTATATCTATGTATATATATGTATATATATGTATATATATGTATATATATATTTATATGTATATTTATGTGTATATAGGTTTATATATATATAATATATATAATATATATATATATATAATGTATATATTTACATTATATATATATAATATATATAATGTTTACTTCATTCTTTTATGAATATGTGTAAACATACTAATTTGTGTATTTTCTGTAGTGTATCCCCAGAAGCAACAGTACCCTTCATACGGCTATGGTTACCCCGGCCCCTACCACTTCGGATCCCAGTACGGCCCCTACAACAACTACTAGACCCTGGATGACGACTGGACAAGGAACATCACAGTTGCTACTGTATAAACACCATTGGTGAAACTCTCCGGTGAAAATCTTGGGTGGAGTTTTACCTTCATTGATTTCTCTGCAGTATAGAAGTTTTGTGATTTCTTGCAGATGATATACTTCTGTCAGCTTTGATTTACCTGTGGTTTCTCAGGTATGCGAAAATGTCTGACTTAAGGGTTCAGGGCATACTGACTGGTGAAGCAGACATGCTCTTTGTTAGCATAGTCTAGTATGCCCTTAAATTTCTTTCCAACTCAAAAAAAAGACTGTTCTGTAAATGGGATAAAAACAAAAAAATAAAGAAGAAAAACTTTCGATGAAGCAGTCAGCATACATCATTTTTTTATTGGAGAAAAAAATCTTACAGGTTTTGATCTGTCTTTTTACTAGAATGTTTCTTAGTATTGACATCTTGCCCTCAGAATGGCGAGGAAGATCTTATCTTACTTAAAGTAAATACTCTGATGTGAAATAGAATGTGATATTTATCAGAAGGAAATTTAGAGCACTATGTAAAGAATTTGACATACAAAATAATTATTATGAAAATTATATAAAGACGGTATACATGGAAAAATGGAATTTAAGGCCCTCCTTGTAAAATGTTAGTTCAAGAAGTTTAATACAGTTATTGTGTCATGTTCCCCGTTGAGTGAGTTATGGAGGAAGCTAGATCAATAATAGAGGAATGTTAATTTTTTCAGAATCCATATGTAACGAAGTTTGTCATGATAGACTAAGTGAATTAAGCATAGTTGACAAATTGCTCTCTTGTAAGGAACCGCAAGCTGATACAAGTATGTAGATTATTATAAATCTTTTTTAACAGTTATTGTGAAAGCCAATGTTCAATTTTATACCTATCCAGGTCTTGTTCTGCTTGCAACTCCAAGGCAAGGAATTGTTTTTTTTAATCATATCGCTCAAAGGATTTTTTTTTCTTTTTTTTTTAAGTGGCTCACGTCTAAGAAATAATGATTGTTTCGTACTGGTTGTACTTTTTTTTATATAGACCTTGGTTTGTAAATACTACATTACTCTTTATAGTTAGTACTGTTATTTATTAGGGTCTTCTCTACTAACCTAGCCCTTATGATTCCCCCCCCCTTTTTTTTTTCTTTTATTTACATGGATGTAAGACTTCATTGTTCATACTTCTTATATGTTTATAAGCATACACATGATTTAAACATATGTAAAATAATTGTTTAGATTTTTTGTTCATATTTTTGAACATAGTAAGTTTCATGGAAACTGTTTGCTCAGAGAAGAAACCAAGTTGCATTCTCAAGTGATATATATATTTTTCTTCTTTGTAAGTGTATTGTTTTTTTAATGCAGGAGTTACTTGTATAATGTATAGATTTGTTATCAAGCAATGTCACTTTGAAATGTTAATTTACTCTCCTTGGAATATGCATGTGTGTGGTGTTGCCCAAGGAGAGTGCGTTTCTTTGGCCAAGTTGGTCACTGTTTCCTTGTGGTATCTTCTGCTTATGTAAATTGAATTCAAAGCTCAGTGAAGTTCATAAAAAAGTAATAATTATTAGCAACGATCTTCACGGATGTTTTATGAATGAATAGCTTTTGGTCTTAAAGATAAGAAACCACAAGAGTATGTGATTCTCATGCCAACCTGAGTAGATGGAGGACATCCCTGTACACACGCAAATAAACTTTTGTATACAAAGGTGTGTTTTCCTTAACATGGCTTGGATTTTTTTCAGTTGACAGATATGGAGTTAAAATCGTAATGACATTGATATGTAAAATGGAAAATGATTATATATTTATAATATACACAGAGATAGATAAAGGAAGATAGCAACTCTTAATAAGGAGTAAAAATAAACTACAGCATTATAGAATCTATTACTTTATTTCATAAAGTTTCAAATATGAACATGGGAAAACTTACTGCATCACTTAACGGGAAGTGGTGCTAATTCTGTCTACAGTATTCTTGTTAAGCACAGACCTCTCTGTGTTAACCTCTATGTGAGAGGTGCACTTCATTCCATAGCTGGCTTCATCATGTTTTTATCACTATGTAAAAATACTGTCTCTAAACTGAGGTCAGGTGGATTGTTAGTATAAAAGAAGTATGATAATACGTCTAATATAACGCAAAAGAACGCTAACGAAATACCAAGTTCCCAAAGATACTATGTGGTACATTTAAAACAATGTACAGTAAATGGAATAAAATAAAAATCTATATACAATAAAGGGAGAAAATAAAACCTAAAATAAACAAAAACTATTTAACATACATGCAGTATCACGAATTTTCCTTTTTATGTTTTTTTGCTTTATCATCACAAACACCATTGGCACTCAACAGACTAAAACAACCCAATCTGTTTTCTTAAGAACACCAAACAATACTCTACAGCAAATATGCCCAAACACTGTTAATAAAACAAAGATATCTAATCTTATCTATAAATGCCTTTAGGAATGAATGACGGCAAATTACCTGAACTGAAAATCATGCATGAGTTACGAAATGAAAATCTATCACAAAAAAATTCATTTAGGGCATACATGGACATAAACGGTTTCCTACATACATCTAATTAAGGGGATCATAAAATCAAACAATTAATCAATCAATCAAACTAATGGGCATCATAAAAAAAAAAAGAACAACTCTTGAGATCACATAAAAAATCACTTCTAAGCCTGAAAGTAAAAGTGAAATTAAAATGAGCCTGACTGGCCATCTTAACATTGACTTGCGACTATCTTTTGGTGTCTTATTTATGAACTGTGATGAGTACATTTCAACTCTTCAATTAGTCTAGATCATTTCTCTAGCAATGCGTTTTAAGCTATAATAAGCTTGATAATTTAATTGGTAATGTGCATTAACATTACAGCTATATATTATCTCTAACAGCTTTATCATACTAATTATCATATATACATATATATATGCAAGTGCTGTTTTTCCATAAATTAATAATAGAAAAAGGAGAGATTAAATATCACCGTCATATGCTATAATAATCTTAGCACACTGGGAAAACAGGTTACCCATATGCACTGCATATTGCAAGAAAATGTGACGTTATATATCATTCCAATTAAATTCAATGGCAATAACCTCTTTTAACTTTTCTTGAGATTTTCAACTCCTGGTATGCACAACCAGAGAAATATGTACGAGGATTTGTACATACAATGCAAACGATGCCAAAAGCCATATTCACAACATATCAAATAGTATGATCCTACTGGAAATCAACTGGGTTAAAATGTGATTACTAGAATGTCACCTGAACTTACAGGACATTCACTTGTTTCTCCTGTAGCCTGGACAGCATATTACTATCACACCATGCTGTCAACAGGACTTGAACATTTTTATATAATATCGCAGTTAGCTCAAATATCTTTCCAAACAATACATTAATAATAGGTAATATTTGTGACTACTCAGTCGCATTAATATATAGGTATGCCAACTCTAACCAACACAAACAACAATGCCATTGCGCTAGTCCAAACAGGCAAATTCCACCATAGGGGAACTCCGCTAGCTGCCAGCATCACATAAAACAGTAGAACCTCTTTAAAGTCATGTAATAGAGTTAAAACCACTGCTAAAAAGACCATAAGACCATTTGAACCTTTAGGTACTCACTAAGTTTGGAGGTTCAGCCTTTTGTACTGTAGGTGTCACATAGGTTGCTGCAACAATTAGATTATACCTCCTTGAAAAATCCACTTGTCACTGGAATTTCAATGAGAATAGAATGTGTAGTCTATCCTCATGTTAACGTACTGCAATAGATCTGCTCTAAGAATTAAAAACCTCAAAGGAGCTACCATTTTTTTCTGAAAATACCCTTTGGCTGAGAACTTTGTAGTATAATCTTTTATCTTTTTGTCTTTTTAGAAGCTGACCTTTAAAGAACAATTGAGTAAGAGCAGAGTACTTCATCTAACAACACTTTCTATAAATCTACTTCTCTAACAATACTCATCTTTTGAGTCCATGTATAACAAGGGAAAAGGGGAGCAGGATATCCCCTTACCAAATTTGCCCTAAAGATGGAGAGCTGCCAGCTGAGTGTTACATTATTATTTACGATGAGACTTATAAGAAACCCATTTTGTGTACTGGGAGTTTTTCTCTCACAAGAATGACGACAGCTTTAAAATTAAAATCTGTGAACTGGTCTATTTTGAGCTGGTATGAGAGCAAGGGTGTATTTTTGAGGGTAAAATACTTTAAAGAGGTTTGACTGCTTACATATCCACATTCACAACCTGAGTTTTACACTGATTATTGAGATATCTTTTAAGAATCGACCCATAGTTTCAACATAAGTTAACAATTCATTTAAAATGTTAATAAGTACTACCTCACCTTTCAAACCTGATAGCTTATATGAGTCTCATAATGTATTTGTTAATGCAAGAAATATGATACATCAGGCAAGCTTCCACTACAGACACATATAAGCAGTTGCAAGTACAAAGTCATGTAAAATGGTTACAAATTATCACCACTTTTGAAAGCATATGTTGAGTTGGTTCTCACGCAACACACATTCATTATGGTTTGCAGACTTTTGGTTCCACAATGAACTCATCACCAGAGTGGATGTTCATTGTGTAGAGTTGTTTGCTGTTGATCTTGAGTTCTTCTGGGCCATAGTGGACAACTTTGTCGTGGTAGAACAGACGCATCTTGCTAGGTGGCAGGCCGACCTGAATAAAGAAATATAGAGAAATAAATGCAAAGTCAATAATAACAATTACCAAGTTGTATTTCAAAATGCATCACCTATCACCTATGGTGAAATTAGAGTAAATTCATTAATGTGTACACACAGAATAATGAGACTGAGCCACAGTAATAACATGATTGTAGTTGCAAATTCAAATAATGTTCTTGCTGTGGTTCTGTCTTTTAACCCATCATCTAGTTATGAATTGGTTGCAAGTCCTTCAAAACTATTTAAGCCTGTTACTTTTCTTCCTGATTAAACCTTTTGAAACAGACCTTATCCTATGCTTAGCACAAACAAATATGACCCAAAAGACAAGGACAAAAAAATGAAGGAATCAATAAAGCAACTTTACCACAGGTTCCAGTGCTTTCTTTACATCAAGAACTCTGGAATATACACTGAGAGTCCTTTGAAATGCCGTCTCCCCAAACCGGATTGTGACTGCAACTTCCTTCTCTGGTTGCAGGCTGACTTCTACGAGAGGATCCAGCTCACCGTGCTGCATGATCAGTTCATCGTACCTGAGGTCAAAGCTTGTTCATAAGTTTGGGCTTTGAGAGCTTAATAATGAAATATAAACATATGTAACAAATTAGTTTGATGCACTACACCAAGACTGCATTTGTTCAAGGACGGTGCATTAATTCTGCAAAACCATCAAAGCATCAAAACTATGTTGGTCAGTCTAATCATGTGTCGTAAGCAAAGTTTTCTTTGAATTATTGACCCCTATCCACTGCTTTATCAATAAAAACTTGAACTTTCCATTTCATAATTTCATTGTGAAAAATAATACTTCCACTTCATTTGTTGCCATTATCCAAAAGATTTTTCATGTTTTCAGCCAACTCAATCTGTAGCAGATTAACACTTGTTACATATTACCTAGAATCTGTGCAAGACAATCTTTGACATAAGAATGTGCAATTAAGAAATCTGTTTTTTGTGGTTTGCAATTTTGATAAGTAAACTCCTAACAGTTCCAGCTCTGCATCACAGGTTAAGCATAAAGAACTGTGATAACAAATCCTTCAGTAAAAATGAAAAAGCCTCACCTTCTTGGTCGAACGTCATAGTTCATGTAATGCCTGATGAATGCCCGCTCAGCATTCTCCCTTTCCTCGGGGGTGATCAGTGCTCCCCCATTTAGTCTTTGGACCTTCCAAAGCCTGGCAATTGTCAGCTGTCTGCGCTCTTCGTCCTTGTAAGGCTGAGTAAAGAATAGGCAAGTAAATCATCAATGGTTTTCACCTTTACTCTGGTGATATAAAAACACATCAGATGTCACACTGACCTAATATTTCTTAAGATCAATATATCTACCTCATAGAGAGGACACTGCTGAAGTCTCAGCTCAGCTAGGTTGGGGAACCAGTTGACACGGTCGACAGAATCCCACGAGGAGATCTTGGTATTATTGAGGGAGAGATACTTGAGGTTGGGGAAATTCTCCTTAAATTGTCCTTCCTCTGTGAGTTTGGACAGTGGACATTCTGCTAGGATTAGCACCTCCAGGGAAGGAAACATAATGCCTAAGGCTTCAATCTGCAATGAAAAATTTAATAAGTCTCAGGTGACACGCCAACAAAAAAAAAAAGAGAAGAAAGAAAAGATCATGGAAGATAATGAGTGAGAGATTACATAAAGATGTATGTGTATGTGCACTAACTCCATTCCACAAACTTGCATGCAGCCATAAAGATTAAAATAAACAAAAATATCAGGGAGAAATCACTAAAAACAACTATTGGAAAAGAAAGCTTACCTCAGTCCATTCGGTGCTGGGATTGTTGTTGAAATGGACTCGACTAACCGTTCCATACTTTTTTCTGGGCTTCTCAACTTTCTTGTAGTCATTCTTACAGAGATGGAGCTCTTCAACTCTGTGATAAGAATAGAGGTTAAAGGATCAATTATGTTTCAATAAATAGTGAAAATAAAGGAAAGTAAGTTTGTTATATGAACATTTCTTTGAATAAAATGGAACTATGACACATGAGGTGAAAGATTAAGAAACTGGCCAGTGACTCTGTGTAACATTTCTTTAGACTAGAAGAGAAACAATAAAGTCCTACACACCGCTACCACATTCTGTATCGCCATAGAGGATATCCACTACCTTTGGCAAATTGGGAGTTTATAAACTGAAAAAGATGTGATTCTTCCAATCTTTTTTACTATCTACCAATACATCAATATTCACAACCAGGATGTGGAAGAGAAGAGAGGATTTGAAATGATAAGAGAAGAGAAGAGAAGAGAAGAGAAGAGAAGAGAGAAAAGAGGAGAGGGGGAGAGGGGGAGAGGGGGGGAGAGAGAGAGAGAGAGAGAGAGAGAGAGAGAGAGAGAGAGAGAGAGAGAGAGAGAGAGAGAGAGAGAGAGAGAGAGAGAGAGAGAGAGAGAGAGAGAGAGAGAGAGAGAGAGAGAGAGAGAGAGAGAGAGAGAGAGAGAGAGAGAGAGAGAGAGAGAGAAAAGACAAAGACACACACATGAACACACACACACACACACACACACACACACACACACACACACACACACACACACACACACACACACACACACACACACACACACAAAACTCCCAATTACCTTGGTGCATTATCAAGCAGGACATGGACATCCTTCCAAGGTAGCGTTGTTCCATTAAGTACGAGCCGGGTCAGGTTTGTGAGCCCCACCACATCCGGGGAGTCGGCTAGGGATGTCTCAAATGAATTATAGCTCAGGTTCAGAAATCCTAGGCTTGGCAGATGGCGTAGGATCTTGAACACCTGAGGAGGGTTGGGATGATGACGGAAATAAAATATAACTTATATATTCCTTTCTTTTGTAATATTGATTAAAAAAAACACTTTTCTTAATAGGGGGGAGGGGGAGGGGGAGAGGGAGAAGGAGGGAAAGGGAGAGAGGGAGAGAGGGAGAGAGGGAGAGAGGGAGGGAGGGAGAGAGAGAGAGAGAGAGAGAGAGATGGAGGGGAGAGGGAGAGGGAGAGAGAGGGAGAGGGAGAGAAAAAGGGAGAGGGAGAGAAAAAGGGAGAGGGAGAGAGAAAGGGAGAGGGAGAGGGAGAGGGAAAGGGAGACAGAGAAGGGAAGAGGGAGGGAGGGAGGGAAGGAGAGCTAGACAGGTAGGGAGGGAGGGAGGGACGGAGGGAAAGAGAGGAGAGGAGAGGAGAGGAGGGGGAGGGAGAGAGGGGGAGAGGGGAAGGAAGAGAGGAAGAGGAAGGAAGAGGGAGAAAAAGAGAGAGAGGGAGAGAGAGGAGAAGGAAGAGGAGAGAGAGAGAGAGAGAGAGAGAGAGAGAGAGAGAGAGAGAGAGAGAGAGAGAGAGAGAGATGGAGGGGGATTTATAAGAACAATGGAAGCTCTCACAAGATAAACTTATCAGTATTGCTTAAATTAGATTATAACCCTTTCTATATGATAAGACTCTTGCTCTTAATTCAAGACCATGAAATTTGCCAGTTTACCTTCTACAAACTTGTATTCACTAAGATGAGATTTATAACATTAACACAAATTATGTCCCTGATATATGCCAATTTTTTGTCTCCCATAAAAACAGACCAACTAAGTTATCATATGTATCTCATTTGTAGAAATATATAAAATCCATTTACCTACTTGGCTTCTCCATAAAAAATAAAATACCTCTGAACTATATATAAACATAAAAAGCAGTATGAAAACTGATTTACTTCTAATTTCATTGTACATACACAAACTGGTACATTTAGCCTCTATCATTCTGAAGATTTACAATGAACCAAAAAAAAAAAAAAAAAAAGGTATACAGAAAGAAAGAAAAGAACTCTCCTTAACCAAACATCCATAAACAAAAAATACACATAAAAATTCATCGATATAAAATCAAAACAAAGGGGGAACTAAATGAAAGGACAGAAGCAAATCTTTGCCCGGCCATCATGCCATACATTCAAATGACTCTAACAGTCTTTTGGCCGCAGTGCCACGACTCCTAAAGAGCTTTACCTCAGACCACTCCTTCAGCTTGTTTCTGGAGAGGTCCAGTTCCCTCACGCCTTCGCACTTCCTCTCTACTTCCTCCTCGTCTCCGGCCTTCTCGATGTCGCACTCGGAGAGGATGAGCACGGTGGGCAGTCTCTGGCGGCCGGAGCGCTTGAGGGTGAGTGCTACGCAGGCCACCTCCGTTACCTGGGCATCCGGGCACTCATCCCCGTATTTCATGTCCACCGCCTCGGGTAAACTCGGCATCTTGCTGCACAGGGGGTGGAGAAAAAAGGCCTGGTGTTAGTGAAATTGGAGTCTCGAATTCCTGCCTGCCTAAAACACATTTGTGCTTCGTGGGTCTATGAACACCAAAAGCTTGTGAGTAGATAAATAGTGTTTTATTACATTAATCATGCATTTGGCTGACTATTAATACATATGAAGAATACCTGCCTGCCCGAGACACAATTGTGTGATAAATGTTTAGAAACATCAAAATATCAAAAATTATATTAAATGGAAGGTGCTTTGTTTGAACAATCATGCATGTGAACAAATGTCACTGCAGTAAGGGAAATGTAAAAATGAAAGAAAAATAAATAATCCAAACAGTTAATAAAT
>NW_028234441.1:16087193-16089693 GCF_977035675.1 Penaeus japonicus
TTCTTCTTCTTCTCCTCCTTCTTCTTCTTCTTCTTCTTCTTCTTCTTCTTCTTCTTCTTCTTCTCCTCCTCCTCCTCCTCCTCCTCCTCCTCCTCCTCCTCCTCCTCCTCCTCCTCCTCCTCCTCCTCCTCCTCCTCCTCCTCCTCCTCCTGTCACTCACCCTTCTCCAAGCGCCAAAGCTCTCAGTGATAATATACCATAGATCTCTTAATTATGTTTAGAGAGGAGGGCGATTTTTTGTTAAAGATAAAAAAATCCGATTATTATTATTCTCTTAATATAATACGATAATTATCATTATCTTAATTTAGTCCGATATTTTTCATTACCACAATCAAATACGATGATTATCATGCTCTTAATTAAATCCGATAATTATCATTATCTTAATAATAAAGCCGATAATTATAATGATCTTATTTAAACCCGACATTTACCATTACTTTAATTATCATTATCTTAATTATATCTAGTCCTCTTCCTCTTTCTCGCATTCTGTTATTTCCATAATCATAGTCCCTTGCGCAGTAATTAAATGGACGGAAATAATAATGAGGTGATATGAATTAGCAAAGCCTCAAGGACGTGACTGGTTGGGGTGTGGGGGGAGGGGGTCGAGGCTCAAGGGAGACTCAAGGGCGTGGCGCATAGGCCTACTTCGAAGAGGGGATGGGCTTTGTTTTGTTTTCTCTGTCTCTCTCTTTCTCTTTTTCTTTTTCTTTTTCTTTTTCTTTTTCTTTTTCTTTTTCTCTTTCTCTTTCTCTTTCTCTTTCTCTTTCTCTTTCTCTTTCTCTTTCTCTTTCTCTCTCTCTCTCTCTCTCTCTCTCTCTCTCTCTCTCTCTTTGTTGGTTGCTCTGTCACGTGACACTGTAGAATTTCGTTGTTGTTATTGTTGTGTGTGTGTGTGTGTATGTGTGTATGTGTATGTGTGTGTGTGTGTTTGTGTGTGTGTGTGTGTGCGTGCGTGCGTGCATGCGTGCGTGTGTGTGTGTGTGTGTTTTGGTCTTTCAATCGCGACTATCATCACCATCACCATCACCGTTACCTTTACCATCACCAAAGCCCACCCTAAGCCATGACCGTGCTCATTGTAAGAGCGCCGCGCAGAGGATCTCGACAGGAGAGAGTGAATATCCTACGAGTCCCCGAGGGAGCGTTACAAGGACGCCCACGCACCCTGGGTATCAGTCCCTTGCTAGGGATGGATGGAGGAAGCAAGGACTCTACTGCGCAGTCTTTGCCTTGTGTCTTTGCTCCGTGGCGCTCTCGTTCTCTCTCTCGCGCGCGCTCTCTCTCTTTTTCTTTCTCTCTCGCTATTTCTCTTTCTTTCTCTTTCTCTCGCTATTTCTCTTTTTTATTATTTTTTTATTTCTCCCTTTCTCTCTCTCTCTCTCTCTCTCTCTCTCTCTCTCTCTCTCTCTCTCTCTCTCTCTCTCTCTCTCTCTCTCTCTCTCTCTCTTTCTCTCTTTTCTCTTTCTCTCTCTTTTTTCTCTTTCTCTCTCTTTTTCTCTTTCTCTCTTTCTCTCTCTCTCTCTCTCTCTCTCTCTCTCTCTCTCTCTCTCTCACACACACACACACACACACACACACACACACACACACACACACACACACACACACACACACACACACACACACTCTTCGAAGGTCTTTCTCCTCGTATCAGTTTCTCGGCCCGCACCCTCTTTCACTTAACCCGATCCACGCCCACGACACCCAAACGCCCACCTCTAGAAGACGTACCCATTTGGACTCTTGTGGGTTATTTGATTTTTCGACTTCTCCTTCTTTTCTAATCTTCATTACCTTTTCTCTTTTGCTTCTCTTTCTCCTCCCGTCTTCTCCCATCCACATTTCCTATCTTCGCTTTCTCTTTTAACTTTTTCTTTCCTCCTCTCTCACCCGTTCTTTCCCCCCTTCTCTCTCTCCTTCCCACCTTCCTCCTTTCTCTTTCCTCTTCACTTTTCTCCCCCTCTTTCTCCTGTCCACCTTTTCCCTCTTCTCCCATTTAATTATTCCCTCCCTGCTCCTTCTCACCCTCTCTCGCTATCTGCCTTTTCCTCTCCTTTTCCTCTCCTTTTCGCCCTCCTCTTCTGACCATTTCTCTTTTTCAATTGATGTTCGTAGTCATCCTCCACCTCCTTTGGGATTCTTTCACAAATACAGGAATGAGATTATGTAACGTTAGTCATTGTTGTACACTCGTCTATTTCTTATGTTTTTTTTTGGTTTTTTTTTTTTGTCCTTTTGCTTATTCCTCGAAGTCATTATACCGGATTATTGCCAACGGGTTTTGATGAAAAAGAAAATCAAAGAAGAAGAAGAAGAAAAAAAATATATTGACGAGACAATGAAAGTATCCTGAAACAACGGTGTCTTCATTATCTAATAATATGTCCGATTTATTATTTATTTTTCCTATTTTATTATTGGTCACCAGCGCGAGGGAACTTTCGCATTTAGCAATAGAATCCGTTATCTTTGCGTTCACGGGCGAAGG
>NW_028234441.1:16094693-16097193 GCF_977035675.1 Penaeus japonicus
AGCGTATTTATGATTTATTTGATGTTAGGGGAAGTCGTATTTGTAATGTGAAATTTGAGGGTTTATATGATTTATTTTGAGGTGAAATCATATATAGATAGATAGATAGATAGATAGATATGTATGTATGTATATTTACACTTTTTTATGTCAAAGCGTATTTATGATTTTTTAGGTGAATATTTATTTATTTATTTATTATTTACATTTGATTTGCGTCTCCCGATTTAGAATCAAGAAATTATCCTATTCGCGACAGAACCTATTTCCTTCAACGGACCGAGAAAAAAAATACCCGTTAACTTCAGTCCCTTGAAGACAGAATGACACGAATCCGCAGGTATCCGCAAGCGGGAACGGCTCGAGCGATCCCAGATAAGCCTGTGTGACTGGATGTGTGTGTGTGTGTGACATCATAAGAAACGCTTCCACTGGCTCAATGGGATGACGTCACGCTGTTGGTCAACGTTACCTTGCATTGTTTGCCGTTTCTTGCCCGGGTTCCTGACGTCATTTATATTCAGTTACATTTACTCACTGATTATTATTATCTCTAAATTATTATTATTTATTTATTATTTTTTTATTATCGGTGACCTTCGATTCCGAGCTAAACAATGGGCGACTTGATAATGACGTCATCATTCGCATCGTGAGATTATCAGCCGTGGAGGCCGTGTTGATTCGGACTTGTTGTTGTTTGTTGTTTATCCTCCATGTCTCGTTATTTTGCAACCCTGAAGTCAATGGCCTGGATTAGGAGTTTCATAGAAAACGAGGATTGCATTCTCAATACTAGGGATATATTACTAAATATACAATAAGGAATATAAACAATAATACCAGCTTTGAGTTAACATGGCGCCAGATTTAGATATACACAGTAGTTGGGTTATAGTATTGATTATTAAAATCTTGTCCAGTTGTAACGTTTCCGTAATTTTGTGTTTGATCTGTAATATACTCCCTTATATATTGTAAGTGTTCATTTTAATGAAAAATATATCGTATTGACATAAACGAAGTTATACTGTCGACGGTTCAGTAAAACAATTGATAGATTTGCATTTTTTGGTTGATTATTCAATTTGCAAGCTATTAAGAATACTAATGAGATTTCTTCAGACTTCTCCGATGCCCATGTACGTATCGAGGAACAGTCATTAGTAATCAGAAATGAAGGATTATAGGAAGAGAATCTCACGCTGTCTTTGTTTGTCCTTGTCACCGCGTAGGCTCAGGTTTGTCCTTTGTTCAAGTGCGACTTTCATGGAAATAAGTTTCATGGCGTCTTTTACATTGCAGAATTAGACTTTGTCAACTTGGTGCAAAAGTTGCAAAAGGTCATTGATCCAGTCAGTTGTCTTTGTTTAACGTCGAGGGGCTTTTCTTCCCTCTCGTTCAACCCGGGCATCTTCATGGCGGTTCAGAGGCAAAGACAGCTGTGTTTTCTCCGCCTTATAATTACGCCGGGAGCAGGGGGAGCGTAGGGCAACGCTTAAATTAACATTACTTTGCACCAGGAGGTCCGCCTGCCTCCATTTCCCCCTCTGCTCCCCACACAACGCACGCGGCTGTATTTGTTTACATTTTTTGGCGCCTCCTTTGTCGGTGGAGGGTGGACTTCGTTCTCTTTTTTGAATGGCGCATTTGCTGTTAGAAAGTGAGTTCTAAGTCTGGGTTTGTGGGTGGTGTGGTTTTGGTTGTGATGAGTAGTTCCTCGTGGCGGCATTGTGGTGAGAGTCGCTCTATCGGGGTTTTAGTGAAGGTGCCACTTTACCTTAACAGTTGCCGAAGGTCGCCGGCCGCGTTTTCCGGGTGCCACTTGCTACTGCCCCATCAGCCAGGCACCGCCGCACGAAATAGGTCAATGTTTCGATGATGTAACGCGCGCTGATTGTTTTCCGTTTGAACAATGTACACAGCGAAACGGCGCGGGAGGGGGAAATTTATTACCTTGACATATGACGAACGGGCAACTGTGAGCATTACTCGATTACAAAAGTTGATGTAATGCCGACAAGAGAAACGTTGTTCGCGTGACAGCGTGCTTTGTGAGAGTAACTTTCAGCCGGACGGTGAGAAATTCGCGTTGGGAAACACCCCTTAAAAAAAAAGAAGAAATAAAACTTTTTTCCTTTTAGATTTGCCGTGCAGCGTGCGGTTGAGTTTCCACATCGTCATTGTTAACATCTTTTTGGCCCATCACCTGCTGCTCGCTCCCTCCCTCCCTCCCTCCCTCCCTCCCTCCCTCCCTCCCTCCCTCCCTCCCTCCTCCCTCCCCCTCCCCTCCCTCCCTCCCTCCCTCCCTCCCTCCCTCCCTCTCTCCCTCCCTCCCTCCCTCCCTCCCTCCCTCCCTCCACCTCTTCCCTCCTGCAGCTATGGCCCAGTGTTGTTTTTGTTTTGTTTTGTTCCCCGACGCGGATGCCTCCTGATCGGCCGCGCGCTCAGCCACAGAGCCGTCCCGCGCTTGTCTCTGGGCAGGATGTCAGATAGTGCC
>NW_028234441.1:16109684-16124684 GCF_977035675.1 Penaeus japonicus
GAGAGAGAGGGAGAGGGAGAGGGAGAGGGAGAGGGAGAGGGAGAGGGAGAGGGAGAGGGAGAGGGGGTAGAGGAAGGGAAAGGTGGATAGGAAGGGAGAGGGAGAAAACATGAAATGAGCCTTGATTTCAAAATGATAATATTTTGTCTCTCCCTGCCCGTCGTTGCGTCAGTCGGGCGAGCCCCATACCAGTTTAGGATATGTTGATATTCGACATTTCCTTTGTTTATACTTTCGTGTTGTCGTTATTTTTATAAAGTTGGAGTCATTTTGTCTATAAGATTGCCTTTTATTTGTTGGACACACACACACACACACACACACACACACACACACACACACACACACACACACACACACACACACACACACACACACACACACACACACTCTCACTCACTCACACTCACACTCACTCTCACTCTCACTCTCACTCTCACTCTCTCTCTCTCTCTCTCTCTCTCTCTCTCTCTCTCTCCCTCTCTCTCTCTCTCTCTCTCCCTCTCTCTCTCTCTCTCTCCCTCTCCCTCTCCCTCTCTCCCTCCCTCCCTTACTCAATTACTCCCTTCTTCTTTCCCTCACTTACTCGCTCACTCCTCACTCTCATTCTCATTCTCACTCCTCACTCACTCACTCTTTCACTCCATACCCTCCCGAACCTTGTCGTATTGCAATCTTCCTTAAAGATAGTGCATTGTGGCTTTCATGACTATTGTTATTATTGTCGTTATTACTAATGCCTCTCAATGTTTTCTTATTTCGTTGATGTTGTTTATGGTTGTTGTATTAATAGAATATCATTAATTGTTATTGATTTTCACTGCTTTTCAGTGTAATCTAATTGCTGTTGCGTGGTTATTGTTATTATTTTTACTCGTTTGCTCGTATTTTAAACTTTTTGTTTCCCGTTGAAAAAAAGCACGTTCCCACCTGTTTTTTGTATTACACGAGATATAGACGAGAAAATTTGCAAAAACTTCCCCTTCAGTTTATGATAAGTAATCCCCCCTCTTCCTCTCTCCTCCTCCCCCCCTCCTCCTCTCCCAGTCATTGTGTCACAGTCTACTCCTTAACCTTCCTCCCTCTTCTGTCATATCGCTGTCACGGGAGACAGTGAACACCTTGCGATTCGCCAATCAATTTGCGATTTGGGGACAGTGAGGGGAGAGGACGGGGGACGAGGAGAGGGCGAGGGACGAGGGAAGAGGGACGAGGAGGAGGAAGGGGAGGGGAGGGGAGGGGAGGAGAGGGTGATCATAGCATGGGCTCTGGCGTGACGGAAATGACGCCTGGTCGCGTGGGCTGCGTCCGTCGGTTCCCACGGTCCGAGGTCAGGGGAAGATGGGCACGAGAGGGAGGCCTGGGAGGGTGGGTGTCTCTGCCTTTCCGGTTGGAAGCCCCCACTCTCGCGGTCTCTTTTGGCTTCTCTCTCGGTCTCTTGTGGGTTATCTCTCGGTCTCCGCCTCTCCTCTAGTTTGAGATTCTCAGGATGTGATAGTTGTGTTTAGATCTCTAAGTCTCTCTCTTCCAGATGTGTAAGAAGTATGGTAATTATTATATCTCTCCTGTCTTCTTTTAACTCCCACCTACTCGATCATCTCTTCCCTCCGCTAATTCAAAACGCACGATAATTATTCAACTTACGCCACTTATTTCCCCTTCCCACCTTCGTACCACAATATTCCCCTTATCTTATCTTTTTTTCCTCTCCCATCTGTCCGAGATAAAGAGTAATCATTCTATACCCCTTCTCCCCCCTCACCCCTATCTACCTCCCCTCTCACCTGGTGAAAACGTACATTAATCATTTATTTTTTTTCTCTCTCTCTTTCACCCAGCTGTTCGACCGGGAGACGTGCACCTACACGTACCTGCTGGCCGACGCCAAGACGAAGGAGGCCGTACTCATCGACCCCGTGATAGATCTGGCCGAGCGCGATGCCAAGCTGGTGGAGGAACTGGGACTCGAACTCAAATACGTCAGTGAGTGAATCGGAATTGGCACTGTCTGCCAGCAGACAGACAGACAGACAGGCTGGCAGACGCACAGACACACACTCACAAACACATATACACACAAACACACATACACACATACACACACACAAACACACACACACACACATACACACACACATACATACACACACACACACACACACACACACACACACACACACACACACACACACACACACACACACACACACACACACACACACACACACACACACACACACACACACACACACACACACACACACACACACACACACTGGGGTAAGAATTAGAATAAATAAGGTGGTGGTATTTTCTCTCGCATTTGAAAGAAAAGATATTTCTTACATATTTCTTCTTTTCAGTGAACACCCACGTTCATGCTGATCACATCACCGGAACAGGCCTGCTGAAGAAGCTCGTGCCTGGCTGTCAGTCGGTCATAGCAGAGGTAGTGTACATAAAGGCGTAATGAGAGAAAATAAAGGTTTTCCAAAAAGAAGGGAGGAGGGAAAATCAAGGGGATACTGCACAATTTTTCCGAAAGGAAGAAAAAAGAGGGGAAAAATTGAGGGGAAGATCTTTTATTTATCCTTCTAATACAGGATCTTCTTAAAAGTTGAAATCATGATTGTGCAATCTTTACTCTCAGGTCTCTGGAGCGGTAGCTGATAAGCTCATCAATCATGGAGAAACTGTAAAGTTTGGTGACCATGAACTTGAGGTCAGAAGCACTCCAGGTCACACGAATGGTATGGATAGATCTAGTTCCATGAACTTTTTTCATTTGTTTGCATAAATTTATGGTAATACAAATATAAGCAGTTACTGAGTAGTTTGTAAAATAGTGTTTGAAAGACTAGTTCATGTGTTCTTGAGAACTGAAGGTTACGTGACGTTATTAGTATCCCAAATGAATATATTAGTGCTAACCACAGATTGATTAACAATTTAAAGTTTTCACTTCTCGTTTCCAAACAGGCTGCATCTCTTACGTCAGCCACAACCTGAAGTCTGTCTTCACTGGCGACGCTCTACTGATCCGTGGGTGTGGGAGGACCGACTTCCAGGAGGGCAGTGCGGAGTCGCTGTACGAGTCTGTGCACAGCCAGATTCTCAGCCTTCCCGAGGACTATATTGTGTACCCAGCTCATGATTATAAAGGTGAGGGAAATTGGTTTGGTAATGTAACTCGTAAAGAAAACTTGTCAGAGTTATGGTGGATTTTTTTGTGTTGGAATAGCATGTGGTTCTATGTGATTGTGTGGAATTTATCACTATTTTCAATAAACAGGGAAAGATGTTTTTTATTTAAAAATACACTCTGCAGGCAACACCTCGTCATCTGTAGGTGAGGAGAAGCAGTTCAATCCCCGTCTGACAAAGCCGAAGGAGGAATTCATTGAGATCATGAACAACCTGGGTCTGCCATATCCCAAGAAGATTGGTAAGAACTAGTTACTTTTTCTTCCCTTTATTTGTGTGTGTGTGTGTGTTTGGCGGGGGGGAGAGGATTATTAGATGCAACTTCATATAATATGATGTAGTTCAAGGAACTGACTGAGGAATGTAATGGATTATCAATGTGGGGTTGTTCAGCTTTCACAATGAGTTTATAAAATGCAATATTTCTTCTCATCAATAAAACTGCAATCAATTCATCTATTCTTGTACAGATGTAAATATGAACATTTCTCTTTTTAAAAAAAAATCACCTTTCTCCATTGATTAATTGATTATTGGAAATTATCTGCCATGGCAACAGCTGGTCATTAGAAGCGCACCAATCTCCATTGTTATGCCCTCCCCCCACTCCCTATTTCTCCTTTTTACACAGTAATTTCTTTTCCTCATGAATGCAGAATGTGGTCCTAAGAAGCTGGTCTTCAAATTTTTTTGCCTCAGGACTTCTATAATTTTGGATATTTGTAGATTACTCATCCTGAGTAGGATGAACAATGTTGCCATCCAGTAGTGTTATCAATATAATAACACTGCATAGTGTTATGATGTACATGAATGATACACTACTACATATATAGGTCAATTGGTGATGATAGATAGAATGAAGAAACTGAAAATAGATCATAATTGTAAATTTGAGGACAGACAGAAAGTTCTAAAAGGCCAGATTAAACTTTTCATTAAAAGAAACAATGCTAAGCCTAAATAAAAACATTATGAAAACCGTGTTCATGAATCAACACACAAAAAAAATTATGTTCACTTTTGCTATCATTTTAAAACAAAACCAAAATGGAAGAAATAGAACTAAACAATGTTCAGTAATGTAAGAATAACATAGATAGAGGATAGATTTTAGTTGTGAATATTATATCTAATACATTTCTCCCTCAATTTTTCTGCAGATATTTCCCTGCCACCAAACAAGGTCTGTGGACTCTACAACTTGCCTGATGAGCTTGCTGCAAAGTTGGAGAATTAAGAAAGTAGGGTTTGGCAGTTAACACTTTCCATGAGAAATGTAAATATATATTTGATCGACTGATTATAATTCAAATATCTGCTGCACCAACATAGGTCATTCATTCATTTCGTTGTGTATTTTTGAAAAAAAAAGAAAGAAATCTAAAAGGTGTTGATAAACAGATATTCATAGATCAGCTAAAATATGTGATATATATCGGATGCAACAAATGTGATAGTGTGTTTGTGGTATATCTTGGAATTTTCAACCTTAGAAATTAAACTGGTTAGTTCATGAAAAAATGCAATGGTTTATCAAGATATGTTATGCCATTGGCACAATTCTAAGGTTGAGTGTCACACTAATGTAAGCATGTCATTTTAATTTTAATTTCCCAATTTTTTCTATTTGTGTGAGTCAAGGTATTTTTCAGCAAGGTTTTATAACATTTACTTAGAGAATTTATAGGAAATTTGAAGGCACAGATAGCAATTATTTTTCTACAAAGGAAGCTGCAGTAATTTTCAGGATTCAAGTGCAAGACAACTTTATGCAAATTATTTTGATTTGCTCTGTGGAAGTGTCAACTTTTTCCCTCCCAAGATCAGTGGTTGTAAACTCACCTCAGGTTAGATGGCATTGATCCTGCACGTGCTTGAACCAGATACATGCCATTGCATTTAAACGACATTCTAGCATTACCCAAATATTTTCTAGATATGAAGGAACATAGTAGTTGCCTTTTTTTATTAAAAGAATCAAACATAGCACTTAATATACACTTCGTACACAGGAGGATTTTTTTCTACAATTAGTGATTGTGTTATAATGCACTTATGGTTATGGAAATAAATGGGCTATATATATATCTTCAACATTGTTTCTTATTAACCAGCAAGAGAAAGTATATACATTTTTGTACAAGTTAGTTACTGATGATTTAGAATATGAAAAATAACAAAATTAACACTGCTTTAGCACATGGAAGTAGAAATTTTCTTGGTATAGTAGTTTTGTTTCTCTTTTCAAGCAGCTTATTTTTACTTAACCCAATGGCACCAGGAAATAATTGGAGCACACTATCTGCTATGCCAGGATTTAATATCAAGGTTATGTGTACAAGATAAAAATTATAAGTGATTCTGATCAAGCCAATTTTTGTTTTTCAATAAGAGCATTAAAAGAACAAGGTCTTAGGTCAACTCTTCAAAATCTGTAGTTCAAAAACCAGCACCATTAGAGCTATAAAACTCCATATGTATATAGTGTGCAGACCAGAGAGTTGCCTCCACTGTCATGGCATGTAATAGGTGCCATCCTATATTTGGGCCCACCCTTGCCATGGCAGGTACGGATGACTTCATTGGGTGAAAATAGCAATTATAATAAAAATAAATAAAAATTAAATAAATAATGGTATATACAATGAAAAAATATGAGAACCATTACTATTTGATAGCCTTGTATATATCCTTTGAATAAGGTAATGGCAACTGGCATATACAAAGGCCAATTAGTGCCAATGTCTTTGTTGCAAGTAATTAACCCGTTGCCAACAGGCTCAGCAAGAACTGGCAACCCCCAACGCCGGGCCTAAGTAATATTGCCTTGGGGACGTCACACTGGTGTGTCGCCCCATCATCAGGCACTTTGCTGTGTCACATGGGTGTGACACCCCGCCATCATTGGGTTAAAGGTGTGAAGCTGTGAGATAATCAGATATTTCACATTCTATGGTATGCATGAGTTAGATGAGAGAGAGGTGTGATGGTAACTAAAAAAAAAATAATAATAATAAAAAAAATAATTATATCCAATGTTGCCCTGGTAATATCCCTTGGGTTTTCAACATTCTGAGTAGATTTAAAATAATTCAGACAATGAGTCTTTAAAATAAATACATATGAAGCTCCTTCTGTGTAAAGGGATAGATTGATATACGTATTTCATATGAAGAAGCAATCTACTGTAAAAGGGATGTGAGTGATACACAGTAATTTATTTTATGACAATAATTTCATCACATATACATGATTCAAGACACATGTATAAAGCATTCACACTATCTTGCAAAATGGTTCCCCATTACAGCATTCACAAAATGTCAGTTTGACTATCACAGAACATTTTACCATTTCCAAATAGTATTATTTCACTACTAAACAATGAAGTTATTTTCTGAAAAATCTTTATACATAAATATTAACATGAAATGCCTGGTGCCCTGAAAATGCGACCAACTCACAACAATAACACTGAAGTGCATTGCATCAAGAAACTGCTTCTTGCTGATTTTTGCCATTTTATGTTAAATACAGCTGTTCTACATTTTCAAAGATATGTAATAATTAGTGTAAAATAAGGTAGGTTTATTTATAATTACTGTTAAGAAATTACTACTAATAAATGAAATATGTTTGCCTTGCACCAAATTTAAATTATTAAAAACTATTCTTCCCCTTGGCAAGTACGAAATTTACAAGGTTCCACTCGAGATGAATTCTAGCATTTGTCAAAAGTGGTACATGGAAGACATTTGTGAAAAAAGCAAAATAAATAAATTGGCAATGCATATGAGTAACTAAAATGTATAACAGCTTCTTTCCCTGCATAAGTTAAGCTTAACCACAAAGTGTAATCAGAAGCGAGGCCTAAGACTTCGACACATCGTGGACTGTAGACTGACTTGTGGAAACTGATGGAACTGCTTGAGTTGTACCTCTTATCGATGCTGGAGACACTATTCTTGCTAGCACTGGCTTTCCTGTTGGATAATAAGAGAAATTAAATCAATAGAATTATCCAAATGATCCTTTTTCATGCAATGACACTGAAGAACAAGAAAAATTATTGCCTGTAAAATTCAAATTTATCTGCAGAATCTGAAAACCTGTGACACTACAATGTAATCAAGGATAAAGCATCATGAAAGAGAAGAAAATGACAATGATAAACAACCACAATCATTACCTCTCTGCTGCTGAGTAACCTGCGATGCTGGAATAACTTTTAAAGTCTGGAACGCTTGCAAGCCCTTCAGATTCAGGTGCGATCCCTGTAAGGCAGACGCGGGTAGTACAATCTGCTGCCCTCCTGTTCCGCTCGCTACAACGACTGCTCCCTGACTGCTTGATACCTGGGCAGTCTGTGCTCCCCCTTTGACATTTCCTCCAGTCAGCATTACCTAGAAAAAAGAAGAAGATACAAATGAAATATTATATACAGTGATGTGGGATTTCACTTCATGGACTAAACATGCAGCAAATCATACAATATGACTCAAGAAAATTAAGTTGTATGAAATATTGGTATACATTTTGAAAATTCTCTGGACCATTTCACTTAAAACTATGGTTTATGTGTGAAACTGCAATGTTATGATGTAAACACTCACTATTTTCTAGATATGACTTTAGTTTTAGTAGAATATATTCATAACCCTTGTTACTAACAAATATTTGACTTATTCAAATTCATATTTGAAAAACATAAGCAAAAAACACCTTGCCAAATAATAAAGCACAAATATGATACAGGAAGAATGACAAAACAGTCTATTGTGATAATATAGCCAAAAAATACACTGTACAAGATAGGTCGATAAAAAGATGAGACAACCAATTTGAAATCATGGCAGAATATCTGACATAATGTAAAAACAACAACAAATATTTGGTTTAAATAACATTTAAGTTTGTGCTATCATACCTTCCATTTGACACTGCTGGATAAAAGATAAATAATCTCTCCCAGAATATCTTAAATAATGCATTTGTTTTCAATTCACAATATGAACCCTTTTCCTTACTCTCTATTGGACCCATAAGAAAAAACAAGACAGTTGTACTTTACCTGCTGCAGCTGTCCTTGTTGAGCAAAAGGTTTGGATGTGAGCAGCACTTGCTTGCCTCCTATTGTGATGAGGTTCCCAGTGGCTGTGGATCCACCAGCCACAACTGAAGCTGTTCCAGCTGTGCCACTAGCGCCAGGCTGAACTAAGCGGATTCCACCACTAGCAAGGACTGATGGTTTGCCAGCCACATTCAAACCCTGTAAAATAAAACCAACTTGTCATTTGCTTTCTACTAAGAGATTGTTTAACCCATTCGCGCTGGATGATGTGCTGACATGTTTCGTGGCTTTTGGGTCCGACACTGGCGACGAGATATTTGGTCAAGGTTGGTGCTTGGGGTGAGGCTAGTGCGCCCGAGAATCCCGAGGCGTTAGGCTTATGCGTTCAAAAACCCCAGCATTCTGACCATTCAGAGCCAGAATAGTCCCGGCGTGAATGGGTTAAAAAAATGAATCTATTTGTTTTGTCTTTCATATATATGTATAAATCTATAATTTCATGGATATATTTTGAAGAACTTATTCAAAAGTTTCCTACAGAATTGCTGTTCAGCTAAACAGTTTTTTAACATATCATTCATCATTAGCATATCCCTTAATCATAAAAAAATGCCCTGGTAAAAGTACTAAGTGAAACATGTGCCACAATAAGAACTCTGTGTGACCATTACACAAATCTTTCTATTCCATTATCCCTTCCACGGCTGACTCGTACCTGAACAATAGTTTTCTGTTGCTGACCAACGGAGAAGAATCGAGGTTGGGTGTTGGAGCCTCCCATGCGCGTAGAGGTTATGGGTGCAGTGATGACTTGTGTGGTGTTGCTGGTGCTGGTGGGTGTGGTGGGTGTGGTTGTGGTGGTGCTTGTAGTTGTGACAGCCCCATAGCTGCTCTGCACCACGTGAGTGCCAGGCTGTAAGGTCTGGATGGTCTGGACCACCTGAGCCTTATTGCCCGACCCATCTATCTTCCCCGCCTGAGGAGAGCAAACAGAACTGTGACCTTGGCGGTGCTTGGAGACAAGGAAAGAGGGGAAACTTCAAAGGGAATCCATACAGAACACTCTACCTGATTCAAGTCATCCCATGCAAAATTATTTTAGATTAGTAGTGCCATTGCCACTCCAACAGTCTAAAAAGACCTCTACTGAAAAAAAAGATAAAGTAACCACTATCAGTGCAAAAGGAAATACAAGAAATGAAATGACAAATGCGGGATGAAAGCACAGAAAACTCAACAAATAAATTAGTCCCTATATATATTTTATTTTCATTGACAATTTAAGATGAATAAAACAAATAAAAAAAAATAAAAACATAACCCCACACCACATTCCCCCCCAGACAGTTCCTCTCTCTAGTGCCATCTCCTCCCTGTTCTTCCCCCTCCTGTGCCATACAAACACATCAGACCTGTGAACTAGTAGCCAAAACAAGTCTCTGGTTGGCTGCATTGAGAGGAAGGTGTGATCCCTGTGGAGATACTAAGGTCAGCCTCTGAACACCACCAGCTCCTCCTGCCAGCTGGATCACATTTCCTCCTGCTAGCTTGTTTCCTGCTACTGTTGTCACAACCCCACCTGTTGCAAAGCAGAAGGTTTACATTTTAGCTTTGTTAATCTTGATTCTGAAATTTTCTGAATATCATCAAACAAATGTCTATCCCTTGAGAACTTTATATGACAACTTTTGAAACAAATGCTCATCACTTTAGTCCTTTATAGCCATGAGAACCTTTGTATAAACATGGACCTCGGCATTTCCCTCACCTTGGAGCTGCGTCGTCTTGTCACCCTGGCTGAGAAGGTTCTCTACGGTGACCACCTGCTGTCCGGGAAGAATACCTGAGATAAACTGCTTCCCTCCCATGTTGCCTCCCATCCCTACGCTACCCGGCATGGCCTGTACCACCTGCAGGTACCAAACTTTGGTTGTTAGGCCTATGTCCAATATTGTTGAATGTGCTGGTGTTTATCTGTTTATTTATTGGTCCATCTGTACGTCTGTCTTGTCTGTCTGTCTTGCCACTCCCTCTGTCTTTGAAATTTACTGGTCAGTCATTCAATACTTCTTTTCACGTAGTGCCTTTAAAGTCAGTCTGAGATGTATAAAAGTTAGCAGAGCAGGAAAATGAAAAAATGAGATAAATGGGGTGAGAAGGAAAAAGAAGGGGAAGACGACCCCAAATAACATTAATAATAATACAAACAGATATGAGCAGTGGAGAAAGTAAGAAGGATGAAGGAAAGAGGAGGAAAAAAAAGAGAAGGAAAATGCAATGAGAATCTACACAGCTATAAAGAAAACAAAACACTAAAACAGACCAGGTCAAATGAAAGTACCAATTTTAGCAGTATTACATCAAGATATCACCAATCCTATCTTGCCAAATATGCTTCTAGGCTGTCTCAATGAAACTCACTCTGCCTTCACAGTAAGCTATCTTCTCCAATACTCTTATTATGTATATGAGAAAAAAGGATCTCTCGAATAAAGATGAAAATGACTAGGAGAAGATAACAAAAGCAGTAGAAGAGCAGAGAGCAAATATCTTGGACTGGACAGTGCAGCACCATTTTCCAGTTCCTACCACTACAGGGTATAAGTGCTTATTACAACTAATATCTTGATCATTTTTCTCTACATATCACCATAAAACCAATCAATATATTTATTTAATCTGTTAAAAGTGAAATGCTTAGCACAAAGGTTCTCTACAATACACTGCACTCTTTAGCTCCCCCTAAAGGTCTTTCTACGTCCGTAACTAGTTTGTCTGAAACACTGCCACCTGATTCTCTTACCTTCCCTCCCTGTACCAGTACTTTGCCATCGACCATGAGCGTCTGGAGCTTTGTTATGGAGTTCACGACGACTGGGTTATTTGACCCACCACTCTTCCCTGCAGCAGATAAAAAAAAAAAAAAAAAAAAATTATAAAACATTACGTCTCGGATATTATGACAAGTATCTTTTTACATGTTGTTGAAGGAATCAAAGAGTGTGATCAACACCCAAGAAATAATACAGTACCTGCTACTTGCTGTGGTGTAGCCTGGAGTAGCTTGAAACCACCAAGAGAGATGAGATTGGCTTTCTGTGCTGCTGAGGTTGCCATGTTCACCACAGTTGCAGTGTTTGATATCTTCCCTCCTGAGACACCACTCACCTAATGGACAAACCAAATGACTTTAGCCATAGTTTTTGAAGAACATTGTAATATAAACTGCTGATATAATCCAATACTTAAATATAAGAGAAAGATGTATATAAAAAAAAGAAAAGAAAAAAATGTGTGTGTGTGTGTGTGTGTGTGTGTGTGTGTGTGTGTGTGTGTGTGTGTGTGTGTGTGTGTGTGTGTGTGTGTGTGTGTGTGTGTGTGTGTGTGTGTGTGTGTGTGTTTGTGTGTTTGTGTGTTTGTGTGTGTGTGTGTGTGTATAAAATCTAAATCAGATGCAATTATAACAAGAGGCAAGGACTTGCCTGTGATGCCAGAGTAGACTGTGTTGTGTGCTGCTGAGTGGCTGGTGTGGTGGTGGCAGAGGCACTGGGTCTGGCTTGGGACACAGATGGAGCTGGGAGTCTTGCAGCTTCTCTGGTGGTCAGTGTGACAACAGGCGCTCTGGGCTTTACCTGGCCAATGTTCCCTGTAAATCACATAGACTCATGATAAAGGTATCAGACAACCTAGACCCTAGCAATCTATTCTTGTCCTTACTCAGATACTTCTTGAGCTATGGAAAGACTATGGAATTTATAAAACCTGAACACTGGCTCACCTGATGACAAATTTGTGATATGTTGGGTGCCCAACACGGTCTCCTGACCGAGTGTTGGACCAGCCACTGTAGACTGGAGAACTGACTGTTGTAAGGCTACACCTTTTATGCCACTTGTGACTGCCTTTGCAAGTGCTGGATTGGCTGCTCTGCTGATGGTTTGTCCAGCAACCTAGAATAGAGAATTTTAAACATGATCATCCAAATGGACATGCAAAATATTATACCAAATAACAATAACTATAACTAAATAAAATAAAAGTGCAAAATGCAGAACACCTACTTTTGCAATAGAGGAAGTTGGTACTTTGGCCAGTGTCTGTGGTGTGACTTTGGTGATGGTTTGTGCCCCATGGGGAAGAGCTACCTTAATGGTCTGCACACCACCAGCTGTTGACACCTGTATGGTCTGCACACTACTTGCACCCAAGGCTCCTCTCACACCCCCAACCTGCAAAAGATGTAGAAGTCAAGAGGTATGATTTACTAACACTGTTTAGATTACAAATCAGAGAAGTAGATATTTTAATTCTCTGAGAAAATTCTCACTGACAACTGTAAAATCATAATTGCATACTTGGCCTGATAAATATTTGTTACATAAATAAACTACAGCATTTTGAATTTAAGAATAAATATGTTGTTTGGAGGAAAATGCTCCGAAGGTAAAGATGGCTAGGTTGGGAAGCCATGAAAACTGGTTTAGCTTCATTTTTTGACAATTTAAAAAACACTACACAAACCCTCTGAGCCTTCATTGTGACTTGCATAACTGCAATAACCTTTTCAGCTCTGACACTCCACTAAGTGGTATGAATTTCATATATGATAGTGAAAGATTCATTTCCTGGCTTTATGAAAAAAAAAAAAAAAAAAAAAAAAAAAAAAAAAAAAAGACAAAAAAAAAAAAAAAAATGGAGGTGGGGAGACTGACACACTAGATGTACAGGAGTTCTTAAGGGTTAACTCCTGTAGCATGATAGTTCAAACTTAATTTTGACAGAGGTAGCAATGAGGCTATCTTTATTCAAGACATAAAAAAAAGAAAAAAAAATGAAGGAAAAAAGAAAGATGGAAGGAAGAAAAAGAAAATAGAAAAAAAGAAGAAAAAAACATCACAGAAAGAATTGTCAAAATCATATTAAAGAGGTATATATGTGCTTAACAAAAAAATTACTGATAGTCAAAAAAGTTCTGAATATAGAATGTATAAAACAAAATGTTATTATAAAGCAAAAGACATACATTTTTGGGATAAACTAAAAAACATTTCAAGTAATCACATACTGCTTAAACCATCAATGAAAAGGAGGAAGATGGGAGGAGGAGGAGGAGGAGGAGGAGGAGGAGGAGGAGGAGGAGGAGGAGGAGGAGGAGAAGAAGGAGAAGAAGAAGAAGAAGAAGGAGAAGGAGAAGGAGAAGAAGAAGAAGAAGAAGAAGAAGAAGAAGAAGAAGAAGAAGGAGAAGGAGAAGGAGAAGGAGAAGGAGGAGAGGGAGAGGGAGAGGGAGAGGGAGAGGGAGAGGGAGAGGGAGAGGGAGAGGGAGAGGGAGAGGGAGAGGGAGAGGGAGAGGGAGAGGGAGAGGGAGAGGGAGAAGGAGAAGGAGAAGGAGAAGGAGAAGGAGAAGGAGAAGGAGAAGGAGAAGGAGGAGAAGGAGAAGGAGAAGGAGAAGGAGAAGGAGAAGGAGAAGGAGAAGGAGAAGGAGAAGGAGAAGGAGAAGAAGAAGAAGGAGAAGAAGAAGAGAGGAAGAAGAAAAAATCAACTCACTCTTACGGAAGTGACAGTCTTCCCCACTGCTGCGGACCCCAGCTGATCCAATTTTACTGGGCTGTCTGCCTTGGCCTTGGCAAGAGCAGCAACATCCTCTGGCTTCAACTTCAGCTGAGTTCCTTCAACCTGTTTAATGAGACAAGATTAGAATCCAATCTCTTCAACTGAGAATACAGAGACCTACAAAAAAGACAGCTTTCCTGGAAATAACTGAAAATGTCAAAACTGACAATTTCAGTAATACTCAAGACTACAACCTGTAGTCTTATTAATCTTTTGTCCAAGGAGTGAGCCATCAGCTGCAGAAATACACAAGTCTCTTAAAAAGACAAAAAAATAGTTCACTCTACCTTAGGGGATGCAATGGGCTCCAGGGAAACATTTGGAGGGCCTTTAATATTCAAGGAGTCTTTGGCTTTAGCTCTACTCTGCCTTCGAGGGGCAGGCTTTTTGTTTTTGTTTCCTCCTGGCCCGTTTAGATGGTGCATTCGCTCTGCAAAGGGAAGAATAATGCAAAGTTTAATAAGTGACAAAATAATGTCTGATTTCACAAACAATAGAAGTAAAAATAATTTTTTTAAAAGCATACCAAATTCTTCTTCATTCCTGTTTCTGTGCAGGTAGATCCACAACTTCCGTGGGGCATCATATTTCACACATGGATCGTTTTCATAGTGCAGTCTATCTAGCGCACCCGACACCACACTGTTCAAGTTATTTTCAGCTGTTGGACTTGTCAGAGGAGCCAAGTACTGAGATTCTTTCAACAGTTCACAGATGTCGGATCTGGTTCCTTCTCCATTTGGCAAGCGTGCTACAGCATCTCGAACTGTGGAGGGAAGTCAAAGAACCTTATGATGAAAAATAGCAACAGAATAATAATACTCCCTATAAGCTGCAAGAAATAAAACAAAAATGACAACATGATAATATAAGACAACTGAAATTACTCACCAAGAGACAGAATGGTGACATAAGCAGGCCTATCTGGCACAAGAAGTGAGTGACCCCTGGCCTTATTAAGTCCAGTTTGCTGGGTGTAAATCCCCTTCACTGGTCCTACCACACTCTCATAGCTGTGCATTCTGCAAGGGGAGGCAGGTTAATGAATGTTGTATATGTTCCAGCTTCTGATATCAATTTTAAGATAAACATTTTACAATGATCAGATACCC
>NW_028234441.1:16132184-16137184 GCF_977035675.1 Penaeus japonicus
TCTCCTCCAGGTCATTTTCAGGAAAATCAGGTAAGAAACCCTGGAGTAAAGGGATATAAAGGAATGAAAAACTTAAAAAGAGATACACAGACTACACAAAAAAATTGAAAATTAACCTTTATCAGACACATACATGCCATAAAAAAAAACTAAACAATAATGTCACAAAACCAATGTCTGTCTCAACAGCTGGATGGTAGTGCCTTCCTTACCATCAGCATTTCCCTGTGTTCATCTGTGAGGTGGTTATTCCATGTATCAGGAGAGATCACCTCAAAGAGCAATGAAATGTCTTGACACATCTCTGACGGGAGGTCCAATGTCACCCCCGCGCAAGTAATTGTCTCCATCATCCTAAACCATACTGGTGAGAGAGGAGAAAAAAATATTAATCAATTTCTCCTAATCTATTTTAACCTTGTCTGCAGGATCTTAAAGATGTAAATTATCAAAAATAAATATTTTGTACATCTGTGCCTATTCTTTAATTCTAAATTGTCATGCACTCTTGTGACAGGAATAACCTAGCCATGTAATCCTTTAGGCGACATTTAAAAATCCATTTGTCTAGAAGAAAGATTAGAAGAAGTAAAAGATAGAGTACAGTAAATAGGAGATGAAGTAAAGTATAAAAGAGAAAGGTAAATTAAATAAAAAGAATAAAAGAAAGAAAGAAAAAGGCAGGAGGAATGCTAGGAGTGTGCACAGAGGGGAAAGATGAATGAAATATGAGAAATAAATGATAAAAAAAAGAAAAATAAGATTGCACAATAATGTGAAAGTGTATAATGAAAATCAGATAAACATGAAATTTGATAAGATCTAACTACAAGATTTAACAAACTAACTACAACACTACAAGTAAGAATATGATAAAAAAGATACATGGAAAAAAATCATAAACTAATAAATAAATAAAAAGGGAAAAAATTAACACATAGCAATAGGCTGAAATATAAACATTTACTCTTTACAAATATGAGAAAAACAACAACAATATTATGGACATCATTAGAGTAAATATAATAAGAACAAAAAAACTGAATAATAATATAAATCACATCTCATAGGAAAAGCATAAGAAAATAAATGAAAACACAGAGTAAAAAAAATATATAAAGTTTTCAAAAGCTGGAAAAATAATAACTATCAGAAGTGTTTTATGCTCAGTGACCCATTCTACAAAGTGCAAGACAATATTTGGTTATAATTTTCATATCAAAAGTACTTTTGTCAAATACACATATGTTGCATATGAAAGAATCATATCTGGCATAGTTTATGAGACAAACAAGATAAAGATAGGACCAGTGAATCTTTTTAAAAAGTAAAAAAACAAAGAAAAGCATAACTAATGACAATATAACACATTGCAGCTCAAAGCCAACATAAAAAGGACAAGACTTAAAAGCATCTTTCTGAAGTTAATGATAATCTTCACTTCCACAACAACAATCATAAACAAGGAACGATTTCAATTTCTTTTCGTTCAGGTTCTTTAACCCATCGCAATGACAGTTCAACTGTTATTTCTTCCCTCACTTCAGAATATTGACGCACACATTAAAACATGTAGATCACAAGAATGTTTGCCTGCATCTGAAATAATTTGTCCAAGCTCTCCTACGTTATAATTTCACCCAACTTTGTGATTTCACGTATTTGAACTTGTAAGTGATTAACTGTAATTCATGTCTACGTGTATATGTGTATATATATATATATATATATATATATATATATATATATATATATATATATATATATATATATATATATATATATATATATATATATATATATATATATATATATATATATATATATATATTCATATATATATATATTTGATAACAGATTCACATTTTCCATACACAAAGGTACTTCTAAAATAACTTATTGCATAATCCTCAAACGTTTGAAGACTAACAGACTTGTACACTGCAGTAAACTGTGGCAATAACTGTAAAGTTATTGGTCAATATAATTGCTATCATAAAGGTTAAAAGTCACTCATATACTCATAATGTTTCAAGCAACTGTCACTTAGTACATCTTAGTGCTTCAGCAAAGGCTAGCATACCTCCATCACATATGTTCTAGCATGATAGAGCTTGAACTGGTTCCTTTTTTGACAGCTAATCACCACTGATTTCTATATCAGCAATTTGGAAAAATATTTGAGCTGGAGGTCTGTTGGCCTTTTCCAGAGCACAGAACATATGTAGGCTACAGTGATCATTTGAGTTATTGCATGTCTCTCAGAAGCTTTTTGGCCATTAATTAAAGATCACACCAAGTTTCAAGTGGATTTTGGATAAAGCACAGGCCATATGAGGGATAACCCTGTTTGGAAAGGCACTGCAACCTTCTAAGAAACATTTGCTTAAAAAATAAATATGGAATCATTTACTTCACTTTCAAAGGTCTTTCACACATCTATTTATATAAAAAAGTATATCAATGTGTGAACTGATGAACTATATCAGTGAAAAATACAAAGAAAAATCAAACAAGGAATTAAAGAAAGAGGAAAAGATTAGTAACAACAAAAAAGTACAATATTTCACAAACCAAAATGCAATTAATTATCTGAATCAATACCTTCATTCAACTAAAAGTGAAGCAAACTGTCCATATATCTGTAACCTTTCTATACTCTGACTGTACTTGTTTCTTACAGGTTAAGCAGAAGGTATAACCAACAAAGGAAACAAAATGTTGATATTATACAAGTACAAGTATATTTCTCTAAGTCATAATACCTGATCAAAAACGTAAAATAATATGTTTCTAATTATGAATACAAATGAGAAGCGTCTCATAACTATCAATTGGTAATTACTATAGTCTGAATGAATGATTTCTATAGAATCATGACATCTGTTATTGATAAAAGTTGCAAACCTTTTTTATTGTTATCTAGTGTTAATCTCGTCCTATTTTACCAATCTCAATTAATTATCATCAATTATGGAATCATTTTACATGATTTAGCGCAATCGGCGACGGTTCCTGACAAATGTACGAGCAAAAACAAGGTTTTTCCAATAATTATCATTGTTTGTCAATAATAAAATAGTTTACCCATACATTAGCAAACGTTTTCTTTGTCATTCATTGTCGATCATTAGGCCTACATTGCAGCATTATTTTCCCTCATTTCTCCCGCTAATTGGCTCTTTACGAAGGGAATATTTATTTAGAATCCCTATCCTTGCCTTCTAGAGAACGTTAATTAGCTCAGAATTCCAGGCAAGGGACATTCTTGAGGGAATATCCCGAAAAATTCCCTTGCAAATAGATTGTTTCCACATTTGGCAACATTGCATGAATTTTAAGACCCAAAAAGCCTATTCTTCGAGAGTTAAAATACTTACCGATTCAAACCAATGAGGAAATGTGGCCCAAAAAAGGCGGAGTTTGAGGTTTCAGAGTGGCAGCTTGTGTAGAAGAGGCATTAGGAGGGTTGTCGCCTCGGCCCGTCTTCCGCTCGGCCATTGAGAGGAAAATTCAGCCAATGAGGAGCGTCCGAGCTGGCGGCCATTTTAAGCGTCTCGCAGCAAAGCGGATCCACATGAGAAATTTATGAGGGAAAATATTATGGGAGACGATTTATTTCATTTGTCTTGTTTGGTTATGTTATTAATTTTTGAAAGTAATTTTGTACTTGTTAGAGGTTTATCTGCCTGGTGTGATTTTGGGATTGCTTTTTGTTGGCTTTAACTCGTCACAAGAGAGATATTTTAAGTGTATGGGAGCAAAACATATCCACTTCAAGTATTTATGTGGAAAAATAATATTTGATTTCATAAAGTTGATGCTAAATTATTGAAAGTTCAAATATATTCATGTATATCAGTGTTACTTAATTTGGTAATTGACTATTTGTTACAGAGATATCGTAGAATTTCGATTATGTGAACCCGGGTCGGGTTTGTTTACATGTGCAGACGATGGTTGCGGTTTTAGCCAATCATAATAATCAATTCCACCAGCCAATCAAAACTCTTCAAAGAATTAACCAATGAGAATCGTCAAAATTGTAAACCAATGAAAAGCTCAGAGGTCTCGACCAATAGAAAGCCTTAAATTTGACGGCCATATTAAGCGCTTGGAAACAAATGCAAATCTTCGAAAATGTTACGAAGAAATAAAATACATATCACTATAAAGTATACACATGATTATGACATCTAAAAAGTACAAGATACAATTTAGTCAATTAATTCAATAATTAAAAACTAAATAGACGAAAACAAGGAAGTAAACATGTGCCTTCTGCAGACGATGTCCCAAAGCTTGCTCTTGGAAGGTTATTTATTTATCTATTTATTTACCCGATTTTTTATTCTTCAGAGAAAGTCTTTGCTAGAATGTAACGATGCATTTGCTAACATGACCTGAGGGCTTCGTAGGAACTGCATGTCAAATATCAGGGATTTTTCCCTTGAAGAGAATCGTGTATAAAAAAATTGAATGACAGTTTATGTTGAAATCAAAATCTAAGAATAATGTCATTTGTTAATTATTTCAGAAATAGTTAGGAGTAGCACTAGAGAGTGTCAGTATGTTAGCCAGGTATAATATCCTTGTAAATATACACTTAATAAGGCTGCTGAACATTCATGTAAAATTTCAATGTTTTTTTCCGTAAATTTAGAGTTTGTTTTTGTTTGTTTTAGTTCTTAATTGATGTTTATATATCGTATTTTTAGTGTGGCGAAGATTTTTAACTGTTTGTTCCTTAGGTTAGTGTGTCTGTCAATTACTACATGATTGAGTAATTTAGTTAGTGAATCCACTAAGAAAGGCTGTATGGCATAGATTAAGGAGAATTATATATATAGAGGCAAAAAGAAAAAAAAAGATAAAAGGATTAGTTCTTGTATTCATTATGTATGTGATGAGTCATAATAATCTCAGATAATTTGCTTGTCTGTTTTATGTTTTATTTATTTTTTCCCCCTCTTTTCTACTTTAGAATTTTATGGTCTCAT
>NW_028234441.1:16142184-16149684 GCF_977035675.1 Penaeus japonicus
GCTTTGAGTTATTCACAATGGCAGAAGGGCACCTGTAAGTAATGCACATAACAAGGGACCAGGAGGGTCTCTAAACGCATGGGTTCAAGTCACTCAGTTAGGATGGGCATCCATTCGGGGTAATGGTTCCTCACTGTCTAAATCCAAAGTCCTTCGAAAGCAGGCATAGTTCTAGCCCTTAAATAAAAGAGAGTTTGAAACAGAAAACTGGATCATTTAGAGTTAATCACAAGAAGTATATCTTGAGGTTATAATGAATAATTTTGTTCCTTTTTATTTATCAGGTTTTTATTAATGATGAATACATGTTTCAGAGCAGGTTGAGTTTAGCAAAAAAATTATCAATTTTATTTTTATTAAGAGTCCAATCAGTATGTTTCATTTTGAATTTGACATAATTAAATTTTTTGGTGCTATTAACAGACCCAGTCATAATGTATTAGGTTGTATACATAGGAGTCAATTTGAAATTTTGACTCGTTCAGAAATGAAAATAATAATGGATACAATGATTTTCTTACATGTGTTATGGAAAATCCTATATACATAGTGAATCATAAATATAATGAACTTTCTACTGATTAAGATTAGAGTAAAATGCCAGAGATGCTCCTTCTTAAATCATGCCATAATTAAATTTAATTAAATAATGCCATAATTAGCTATAACAGTGATGTAAATAGATATTGAAAAGGTATGGTAATGAAATTTAGAATGCAGACCTGAAATTGATCATTACACTGTGATGATTAAATTTTAACCACATTAGAGAGAAAAGTATGACAAATCTTTATTGACATATATATATATATATATATATATATATATATATATATATATATATATATATATATATATATAGAGAGAGAGAGAGAGAGAGAGAGAGAGAGAGAGAGAGAGAGAGAGAGAGAGGCATATTTCTTCTTCCTCTTCTTTCTTTTCTTTTTTTTCTCCCCCTGACTGTTTTGTAACCATGAGAATATTCTAAATTTCACAACTTGCAAGTTTACTTTCAGGATATTGCTATGGTGGTCTAGTCACAAAAGTTGAATAGAAAAAAAGATTAGTGTGATGGCCTCTTTCTCTATGAAAGCTTGGACAGTGGAGTAGGAAATTTCCCAAGAAAATCTTACTCAGATATCAAAATTAAAGTTGTTTGTGCGTAAAAATGATAAAGTGAGGGTTGAATAGTTGCTTGTGTTTTGTTGACATATTGCCTATGTGACTTCAAGTGGATTTCCTTGTGATATTTCAATATTGGAAAACTAACAAAAATAGGGAATCTACAAATGGGTCATGTAGATGGTGACAGGGATATCTTTGTGTGTGTGTGTGTTTTAGCATACTATTTACATGGATATTTATTGTATTCTTTGATATAATTATGTGTTGATTTCTCTACCCCCTGTCCCAGAGTGAAATAGAATATATTGCTGCTTCTCTCTATAGGGAAATATTTGGCACAATATTAAAAGCTTGATTATTTGCACATTATATATATCCAGGCAGCTTCCACAATAGATATTTTTTTTATTTGATCTTCATTTACTGATCTGAAGAAGGAAACAATTTTTTTTAGAAATTCAAAGTAAATGACAGAATGGTTAAAACCAGGAAGATGAAACGTCTTTGGTTAAGATAATAATATTATGAACTGCTCACTAATTGCCGACTAGGATTCTGTTACATGATAGGACCTCATGAAGTATTAAATGAAACTGAATCCCACACATTCCAGTTATGAATCATATTCCACATAATGTTTAATTGACATTTAGATTTCAGGAATTTAGTACATTCTGCAGTAGTCAATAAAAATAAGTTATCCAGCTGTTTTAAGGACATTAAACATGCTATGGCACCCTTTGGTACTGGAGATATATTTCAAACGTATAGTCTAGTATATTTCTCGTCTTATTCTTGCTTTTTACTATTGATAGCCTTAAAGTGGTAATAAGAGTTGCATAATAACCCTTTGTTGGTTGGCTTAGCATGACACATGGTTAATTCTATTTTGGAATTATACAACATAAGCCATCTTGCTTTTGTACTGTTTCCACATTAATATGATTAAGTACTTTTAGAGGCATAGAAGTCATTATTCAACTTTTATCATAAATAATTTCTTCTATAGGCAGTAATTGCTTTTGGTCATGATATTGCAGTTGATAGGTTTATTGGTCACTTTGACACCATGTATTCAAGACCTTTAAAGGTTGTCTGCCAGACATCATGTATCTTGAATTATTTTACTAATGTATAAGCAAATGGTGATATATAGACTTTAGAACTGTGCATCCACGCTCCAGTAATTAATGAAAAGTATTTTGCCTCTACTTACCTTTTAATATTTCTGGGAATCCTTTATCATGCATTCCAGTGTCTGGATTTGTTGGGAATTCCATTATATATATTGTTATTATTATTATTATTATTATTTTAATGTTTTTTCCCAGGTAAGTTACAAGGGAATAAGTCCTTCTCCTTTTGGTATACATTGTATATAATGAGAAAAATAGGGTCATATCTCATAATTGCTGTTGTGTTTTTGTGTAATTATGGATGTATATCATGATATTTTTTGTACAAGTGAGAACCTTGTGAATGAATTTGAATTTGTTTGTGTGCGTAGGTTGTTTTTGTAACATAGTTTTATTATTTTTTTAAATGAATATATTCACCAAAGTAAACTGTATTATCTGTTTTTCACTTAATTATTGGTTGTTAGATTGTAATGAATCTCAAAAAATAAATTTACCTTCATGCTCTTTTTTTTTCATTCCTATTTTGAAACAATGACTGATGTAAAATATTTTAATGTGATTTATACTATTTTGCTATATGGGAATACCCATGTTTTCAAACTAAAAAGAATTGTAATGCTTTGTAATGAACTGTCAAAGATACTAAAAAAAGGGACATTTATAATGTAAAATTGTTTGTGATTTCTAGCTGGGAAATTGTTTTTCCTAACGAGACTAAAAACAAAACATGGGGAAATGCACAAATATGCCGTATTCTTGTATTTTCCTGCATTTCCTTCCCTTACTTTTGTTTACAACTTCTTCAAAATTAATCCTTCACTATAGAGGCTGTTACAGTTGTGATAGGTAACAAATATGTTGAAATAACATTCAGAGGACAAGAGTTTATTTCATGGTAATTTACCAAAGAAAAATATTATCAATATTACTTGTTCTATAAGGGTAAGCTCGATCTGTATTCAAGAGAGGATTTTTAACTTAATATAGTCATACAGATTTATTAAAGTAGCTGCATTTGATACATTTAAACTCAGTTATTGCAATCAACTGAAGTGGTACATTTAATCTCGACAAATAACTTCAGTCTTCAAGAAGATTATAAATTCAACAGAGTAATTTGCATATAAAAAGTTACAGTAAAACTTCACCCTCATTCGTGTATTCTGATTTGATTTCCTACATGCTAAATGTTTGAACTAACTCACAGATATATGTTAGAATAGGAATAGAGAGAAAGAGGGAAAAAAAAAAGAAAAAAAATACAAGTAAGTTTTCATTTGTTTGTACTCTTTAAAATGGTGGACAACTTCCTCCATTCTCTCTTTTATTTTTCTTTACTATTTCTTAACCCTAATATTCATCTTGTGGTAAAAATGACTTGATCCCTCCCCCCTTTTCACTCATTAAAAAAAGGTGATTAATGATAGTACATCACTATAAAGGTAAACTGCAAGTAAGAAATTACTCTTGTTATCAATTAAAACTGTAAATCAATAAATGGTAGTACTCTTTGATTGTAGTTCAAATTACAAATAAATATACAAATCTCTCAAAATGTACATAAAAGCTTTTGACAGGGTCTAAGGTTAGAAAAGAAGAAGGAAAGCAAAAGGTGCCTAGGCATTGGACACAAGGAAGAAAAAAAGAAAAAGCAAAAATAAAAACAAAATGTAAGGACTGATCAACCAACTAGGTGTTGCATTTGACTCTTGAGCAACTCTACTTTCAGATAAAAGTTTCCAATAATAAAACAATAGAGCCAAATTTTTCATCTCCACAAATGATTTTGTAAAATTTAACAAGCTATACTAATTATATCCTTACTACATGCTAAGCTTATAAAAGAAACAAAACAATGGGCTCTTTTTTTTAAAGACTTTTTAAATGGTATTTTTTGCATGGAGTGGCCACACCGAGTGAGCAAATCTTAAAATGTAAAGATAAAATATACCTATTCCCTTTAACAGAAAATCATTATCCTTTTTCAAGTGGGTAGTTTATATATATATATATATATCTTTATTTTTTTCCCGTTCTACCTGTAAGATTTAGAAATAAGACTCCTTTCTTGAGCAGACGAGGCAACTTGGCCAAAGATATCCATAATGCGAACATTTCCATTGGCCTTATTATATTATTTTTTCCCCCTTTTGCCTTGTGCTATATTAACTTGCTTTTGAATTCTTCATTTCCCATTGACTTGTTCTGTTTTGGCTTCATCTTCTGCTGGCTTTGAAGGGTCGAGTCCAAACTTGGTCATTTGAACTGCTATATCAAACAAATAATCATAGCATTCAGCCCTGTTGGATGCAGAGAATATGGTATTTAATAAGGGAAAAGAGGGTGAGGGGGGATAAGGAGGAGGGAGGAGGGAGGGAGAGAAAGATAGAGAGGGACTAAAGACAAAGGGAGTCATTCTAAACCCTTTCCTCATACACAAACAGATATTTAACAAAATCTATACAATCAACTCTTTTATGCACACCCTAAAATTCTGAACAGGAAGTTGTTACTTACATGGTCTTGGCCTTTTCCCATGTTTCACCCCAGACATAAACACCATGTCGTCTGACCAACACAGCATTCGTGTCAGGGTAAAGTTCTAATGCCTGTGTTTGGTAAAATAGAAATGAAAAAAGTAACAATAACAGAAATAATAATAGTAAATGAAGAATTTCTCCTTTTAGTTAAAAAACAAGGACCTAAAGTGATATAGCTACTTAATTTAGCTAATTAACCTGTAAATACCCAAGAAAATACTCTCGGTTATTTTGTACTTGAGGCAAATGATATATAAGGTGGCAATTTGCAATACAAATTTGCAATGTTGATGCATGGACCTTGTCACAGTTTTATCCTTTGCACATATATTCATAATAAACTTATGGCTTGTTTTATCATCATAGATTATTACAGTATTTCTTAGAATGTAATTAATATAAACCCATTGCGGACGGGGATAGATTTGCTTGCCCAGTCTCCAGGACGGGGTTTATTACCAAGTGAGGCAGCTTCATGTAATATGATATTTCCTACTCTCTTTCAGTTATTCATTGTTACACTAGAGCAATTTTTGCGTTCATTATTATTTTTTTATTTTTTTTTTTTTTTTGTGTTCTGTTGTATTGATTGTAGTATAGAGTCTATATCAGCTCTTTCTTTTCTTTATACTCAGTGTGATAGTAGTATTGCTGTTTAATGGGAAGACAAAATGCATCTTCATTTTTTTATATTTGTGTACTGTTGTAAATGAATAAGAAAAATATAACCATCTGCAATGAAGATGACATGCAGAGGTAGGGAAGAGGAAGGAAACCTGTGCTATGACAGTGAATGCCACAGTACAAAGCACCCTTATGAGCACAGGGGCACATTGTGAACACTGGGCATGGTTTGAGTCCCTTTCCTCTCCTCATTTTGCCTGCACATCACATTGCCGGTGCTTTAGGGCAAGAGGTCGGCATCTTGCTGTGTGCCGTCGCTCTCTGAAGATAGTGCTTGCTAGAGACTGTGGATGGGTGCCATTGAAGGCTCTCTCTCCTGCTGGTGCTAGGAGAAAGTGGTGCCATCTAGGTTTTGGATTTTAGGTTAACCCATTTTGCTTGACCCATTGGTCGCGGTTTTAATTTCATATTTATGCAGTAGGATGGCTGGTTTACAATATCTGGCACGGTGCTATCCATGTCTATGACCGACTCTGCCCTTGCAGCAAATCATGCCATCCACTGCTAATGGGTTAATATTACAACACTTATAGTAATTATGATTGCAATTGTCATTATCACTCATTCATTACTAATAATACAATGAAGAAACACAGTGATCCACTCTCCCCTAAAGTTAAGTATGTCACAACGCTCACTGTCAGGCCAAAAAACCCTGCGTCATGTATGTCATGACAACCGTCCGCAACGGGTTTATGATGTCAAGTACATGAAATGGAATTGTAAACAAATAAATAATAACAACAATAAATAGATATGAATAACAGTACTAAATATGGACACTCAAATCTATATCATCTTACCTGTGCCATGCTATCAGCCAAATCTGCTTCAAAAGGTGTATTGTCGATGATGGGCACAACAACCTCCTCGTCATACCTCATCTGCCTGTCCTCTGAGGCACACTTGATACCCTGTGATGGAAGTTCCATTTTTTAGAAATTGCCTAGCACAGAATCATGATGCAGCAAACTCATGAGCAAGAAACATGAATTAACGCATGGTAACTGAATTGATTGGGATCATTATCATGGACAGAAAGAAAAAACTTTTTGCCTGTTGTATTTGTACTTTTATTTGTTATTGTGTGTGTGAGAGTGCATGCATATGTAAATGCATATATGTGTGTGCTTTTGCATGTGTGGAAATCTGTGCATAATCAAATTGGTCTGCCTCTATCTAATACTTACTTTAATCATTTCCAGATGGGTAACTTTGAATTCTGACCCAGCATAAGCTAATGTTGCCATCACAGCTGCCTTCGAGTGACTGTGTACTACGGCCCCAGCTCCTCGCACTGATAATAAGAGATATGTCATACAAATTCATAGTTTACAACAAAAGAACAACCTGTTCTATATATTAGCCATAATAACATTTAATATAATTTTAATTTTGATAATACTCATCATTCTATTAATCCCACTATTTTTAATAATAATACTTTATAACTATTAATAATTACTAAAATCATAAGAACAATAACAATAATAAAAATGCTGATATTAATAACAATAGTCATTAAGCAACTGCACTATTAAAAGGAACTCATCACTAGTACGTACTTCGATAAGCAAGCATAAAGAGTGGAGTGCACTGGCTCTTCCTGAGCTGCCGTTCTGCTGCTGGCACTTCCAATTCTTCTCCTGCTGCGTTGAGGACGAACAAATCCTCGGGCTTTAAACGTTCCTTCTGGACACCGGAGGGAGCCACAAAAATTCTGTCACTTTAATGAGAAAGTAAAAATATTTACTTACTGAACAAGTGGTACATTTTACTTAAAGGATATACAACCATATAAACACACAGATTCTCATTCTCTCTCACACTGTCTCTGTCTCTGTCTCTGTCTCTCTCTCACATAAATCACATACTCCTTTTGTTTCTTTATACCTACCCTTCCTTGATGCTGATGCCTCCTCCAGTACCGCTAACCCAGCCAAGATTATAGAACACTTGTCCCAGCTCGCAGATAAGCTCACCGGGGCTCTTCTTCCCCCTTGTGCTGCTTG
>NW_028234441.1:16172184-16174684 GCF_977035675.1 Penaeus japonicus
CTACCACACGTCCTTATTCTCTTTGTCTCTATTTGTATGTCTTATTATTCGATTTTTCTTCAATATCCTTAACGTTTCTCTGCCTGTCACTACTTATTCTCTATTCTTTTTTTTTTATCTCCCTATATATAGGTCTGTCTCTCTCTCACACATACACATCTGGTTATTTAAACTGCCATTCATTTTCCTAATCGTTAGTTTATTCGGTAATTCATTCATCTAGTTACTGATATTATTCCAAAATCTATATCCTTTTCGTCAGTCACTAATTTCTTTATTTATAGGTTCGCATTATTCGTCAATTATTCTAGTTATTTTTTTTATTTCGTCGATTATCAATTTATCTTTCAATTTTAAAATGATTTATTTCATTACTAGTTCCTTTGTTCATTTACTGGCTTATTCACTTATTCAATCAACATTCAATTCGTCTATCCACTTGCTCACTCCTCATTCAATTACTCGCCCATTCATCCATTCGTTTATCTATTAACACTTTCAGTTACTGGTCCATTCATTAATTCATTTACTCATTCAATTACTAGTCTATTCATTAATTTATTTACTAACTTACTCCTTCAATTATTCATCCCCTATCGCGTCCACTCACTCACACAGGCACTTCAATCCACTATTTCACTTAATTATTCAATCGCTCTTCCACTCACCTATCACCTACCTCACCCCCCCCCTTCTTCACAGCACGAAGGTAGTCCCCGAACCACCTGCAGAAGCCGCGGTCTGTGCAAGTGCTTTAGCAAATTGACTCGAAGGGCCTTCTGCTGCGACTGCTTGGGAGGACCCTGTTTCCCTGGGGACTCGACCGTACTGACGCCCTCGGGAGCCATGCCCTTGGATCGCCTTTCCGTCGGTGACCTCGTTCTTGCAGGTTCGTTGAGGTGGTGTTGATGAAGATATATTTTCTTATTTATTGATATCTTTCGGCTTTTTTACATAGTCAGTATCTAATTCGATCGGCTTTTCGCTTCTACTTTTCTTGTATCTTTCATTACACGTCTGTTTTTTTTTGTTTTATTCTCTCTTTCTATCTCGTCCTTTTCAATAAATAGGTGATGATAACGGCGTAGTCTGGAGTCCGGTCGTTGCCTGGCTAGATCGTCGGCCTAATGTCGAGGCCCAGTACCTTACCCTCGCCACTTCAGCTGGTCCTCAGCTCACTCTCTCGTCCTCGCACGTACTCCTCGACGCAAAAGGACCTCAGCTTACATCAAAGTGAGTAAAGTGGAATGATAATATGTGTATTTTTTTCTGCGTATTTTTTGTCTATGGAATTTATGTTTTATCTCGACTGTTTTTCTATGCACTCTTCAAGTCTACATCATTCATTCCACTAATATATTTCCAGTCTATCCAATCTTCATGTTTTTTTTACCGGGGGGGGCGGGGAGGAGTTTAATTTCCTTTACTTTCTCAACTATCTTTTCATTTCATCCCACTCCTCTCCCTAAGAGTGTTTTAATTTTATTCCTTTTTATTTTGTCGCAACAGATTTGCTGGTGACGTCAAAGTGGGAGACGCCGTCGCAGCGTTAGACGGGGATGACATCATGGACCCAACTTCGCCTATCCCTGTGAGTGAGAGTCTCAGCTGTGACGACCTCTTGGAAAACGACAAGTCAAGGCGAATTCTCCCAACGAATGTGACTGAGGTTATCCCTGTTATTAAGAAAGGTTGGTTCTGTTTTTTTCTTGCATGCGCTGCTGTACGAGTTTGAAGATCATGAGTAATTAAAAATATGAGCTGTTATTTTTACTACATGCTACACATAAGACGTACTGACGTAATCTCTCTCTCTCACATACGCATACGCACACGCACACGCACACGCACACGCACACACACACAGGCAATTATTGTTTTTGAACGTGGTTTAGAACCCTGCTGTCAAGAAATGAAATACGACTCACATGATCTGTATTGATCATGTGAGCCATATTCCATTTCTTGACAGCAGGCGTCTAAAGCACATTCAAAAACAATAATTGCCTGGTATTTAATGCAAGTTATCCACTCACACCGGCTATTAGTGTTCACCGATATATAAACACCTTAGGTCACGTATGTTTGTTGTCTGGGATTGAATTTTAGAACCGAAGAAATAGCTATAGCAGTGAGGGAAACACTACTGTGGCTTTGTTATATTTGATGTTTTCACGCAAATTAGTCTTTATTCCTTTCTTGTTCCGCAGGTGCTTTTGTGCCTCTGACAAAATCTGGCACCATCTTCGTAGACGGTGTGCTGGCCTCATGCTACGCTTCTGTGACACACGACCTTGCCCATGCTGCTCTTTCTCCCGTCAGGTGGGCCCCTGAGTGGGTTGTCGGGGGGCAGCGGGAGGGAACCATGCCCTTTGTAAGTCTCCTGAAGTGGGTTGCTAGGTGGCTCGTGCCCAGTCATCTCTGTGCTCCGAAAGACACTTCAGTGGCTGTGGTTCTGCCATTGGATGATGTGGTGCCTCCACTCGCATCCATGTCGGGG
>NW_028234441.1:16177184-16182184 GCF_977035675.1 Penaeus japonicus
AGAGAGAGAGAGAGAGAGAGAGAGAGAGAGAGAGAGAGAGAGAGAGAGAGAGAGAGAGAGGAGTGTGTGTGTGTGTATAAGTGTTGTTTGTACAAATAAATTTGTTCATGGCTATGTAACATACTTGTGTGCTTACCTTTGTTTTTATCTTACAAGCAACATTTAGTCAGAAAATGATTCTATGCAAATATTTCTCTCATCAGAAATAGAATAAAGCCTGCTGTGATTTTTTTTCTACTGGTATGATTTTAAAGAAATGCACAAGTAATACTCTGTCACTGAAAGCTTCACAAACCTTCCATTCCTATGGCTTTATGCTTTCATCTAATACATTAAAATGCAGTTAAGTAGTTTAGGTAAAAAAAAGAAAAAGAAAAAAAGAAATCCATGTAGATTAAAGTCACATGCACAAGGTCAGACATTATTAACGATGCCCCCTTTATCTCTGCAACCAATCAAATTTCTTGCTGGAGACAAGACTGGCGAGTGAATGCAAAGAACTGGCAAGATGAGGGCACAGATAATTTTACCTGACTTTATGCTGGGGAATTTACCATCATCCTTCCAAAGAGAAATGCTGAAATCTTACACAACTAATAACCCATTAAATTCGACCATAACTGGCTACTTGTCATCATTAAACTTTAAGACAATTGCTACAACTGAATTGTTACATTAGGACAGTGAAAATGAGTACTTGCTTTTTTTCTTTCTGAAAAAGTTACTATTGCACATCAGTAATTAATCTCAAGAATTGAGCTATCTGTCACTGACAAGAGTGAAACATCTCAATAAAAAGTTAGGTATATCCTACAAAATTAAATATTATTCATGTACTAAAAAACAACAAACTTTTGATTGGAAAAATGGGCAGAATCTCAAAGCACCCATAAAGGGTTTACAGTTGAAAATTTGTGTTATCACTTCACAGATTCATAATAATCTCTTCCACATCACCCACATGTCTTGACATGTGATCACAGTAAATCAAGCCACAACCTATTTATGAGACACTCATCCACTTATTCTGCTTAGGCTTATAGAGAGTAAATTACCTATGTATACATAGCATCATATGATGTCGTCATTGAAGATTTTGGCAAGGTGATTCCTAACTTAATTTGCTTTTTTCTAACCTCAATTAAATAAGATTACAATGTCTTTTATCTTGAACAGGACCAACAAACTGCCATTCCACTTTCCTAAGCATTGCAAAAATGTTTACAGAACAAATGTGAAATGCAGACAAAGCTCTAAGGAAGCCTTTTACTGTTCCATATTAAACCTATTAGGCAATTCACTAATTACAAGTGACTGCAATATGCAGTTAAGGAACAACATTATTGAGTAAAAACACATGTAACTTAGCTACTTAATTCTTCAAGCTACAGTAGGCAATAAGAAAAGCTAAAACAAGGTTTGATTCTTTTGTTTTACATGGTTTGCAAGTGAGACAGTATTAAAGGTTTAATACAGACAAAATTAAGGCACATACTTCAAGGCCTCAGCTAGTGCAGAGTAATTTGCCTAAATAATCTTCTTGTGAGTAAGAAAGAAACAAAGATTTTAAAAATTCTTTTTGATGAATATGAACATATCAAAGGTGAAGTTATTCTTTGTGTACACTACAACATCTAAAGACAACAAATCACATTGGCACAAGCACCACTGTTGTACATTACACAGAAACCAACTACATTCGAGAAAGCCCCTTGCAGCATGATTGATAGAATCCTGTACCTCATGACTAATGCAAAACTTTTTACAGATATTCAAGTGAATGGTGCTTTATCATCTCAACACCCTACCTATGATTCACTAGCAACAAATCTGCAAAGAGACACAACAGAATGAAAACTTTTAAAGCCATAATTCTACCTGGTTGAAGAGCAGCAGAAAAGCATAAAATCCAATTTTTTAAGTTATTATAAAGTCATTGTATGAATGCTCTCCTCTGCCATTAAGACATACTTAAAATTATCATACTAATTTAGTGTCTCCAATGAATTACAAAAAATCTCAAGTCCTTGTTTTGGTTTTCTGCCCAAAACAATAATTTTTCTTGATCAATTTTTTTGAGGCACTAAAATGTCACAGAATAAAATGTCACTAGAGGTAGCCTATGTTCTGGTAATATGGACATGTGTTCAGCAAATGATATTCAAATGAGTTGGGAACCTATAGTTACATGAGACCTACTCCTTCATTCATTACTGTAATTTATCAGAATATGGCAGAGTCATATTGTAAAAAAAAAAACAGTATGATGTAATGTTACTTAAAACTAATCACACAAGGGAATAAAATCAGAAGGATATAAGAAGGTAGTGTAAATTGTACAAGGGAATGTGAACCACACATCAAAAAAATGTCGTAAGGTCAACCAGCTTTCCAAACCAACTACATTTGCATTAGTTGCAATTCTAGTCCCTAATGTATTTCATTAACAAGTGAAACATTTCACTCAACTTAACCAGAGCTTCTGTAACAACATATGAGCACCATAGAAACCTGGAGTCACTCTCAAATATTTCTTTTCAAATAAAACAATTCTTAAGTCCTTCAACATGAGTTCATCCTTTATCAAACAATGGGTTTGGTGATATGTTTGTATTGCATTAACTAGTTGCAGGAAATACCTCAAGTTACGACAAACATCTCCTTAGAGAAATGCATGTGGCTGTAACCCACACCTTCCTGATTAAAGCATCTACTGTCAAACAAATCCTCTTTTATCTATAGATTTCTGATGACAGTACAAGAACGGAAGTCAGTTTTATCTATAATACTCCTGTACTATTCTCTATGAAAGAAAAACCATTCAACCCTTTGTTATAATATTAAAGTTCAGCAGCTAACAACATCAGGCCCACATTATGAATGTGACAAACCTTAAATACTGCAAAATATCAAAATTCACTGCTTATCATTTACTATTAAATAGGAACTGCAAAATATATATTATCAGGCCACATTAAGAAACTTGCAAATACTTTTATCAACTCATATATATATATAGAAACTGAAACCAAGTTTTTGCTGAAGTTAGTATTTATCTGCTTTGATTTTTAGAAACTAAATGAACTGAAAATCCTTCACCAATTCTATTTATCCTCTGCACAACATCTAGTACATTACTTAGCTTCTGTCATTCAAATCTAAAACTTGTACCAAATACAGTATATCATATTATTGATCCAGCACTGAAAGTACAAGAGAAATCCTTAATTTGAACAAATTAAAAAGTATAGCTACACCCAGTGTATCATACCATAATCATCTAAATAAATATCTAAAGGCAGTTATAGAAATTCTTTTGTATAAAAAGGCACTTAAATTACATATTGTGCATGTAATCCCTTAAACATTTTGTTCATTATAGGCAAGTCCATTATTCTTCAAGACTGCTGATACATTGCTCTCTATCTTAAGAATATCATTTGTTGCTTAAAGTGCATTAAATACAACCTTACAGGGCTGTTAGTGAAATTGAAAAAAAACAAAAAAAAACTCATTCATAAAATATAAGTAATAACAATAATAATAATGATGATAATCATACTAATAATAAATAACAATAAAAAAAAAATAAAAAAATAAAAATGAAACCTAAATGGTTTCAAATAAATTTCAATCAACTTTCAACTTCACCTCAAGAAGCATTTGCTGGCATTCATCAAATCAATGCAAATCAATACCTCTTCCTGGACGGGTAAAGAGAAGTTACCAACATAGTGAATGGAGAGGCATAAGAGATAGAAAAAAAAGATGAAGCAGGAGGTGAAGGAAGGAAACTGCATTAAAAACTATTATACTATACCCCTTGAAACACTCATAAATAAAATGCAATGGAGCTCAATGCATCCAGTCTTGACATTGCGGCTAGGTAACCCAATATTAATTGATGAGATGTGAGTTCTTCTTCCGGTACAAGAAGCACTGTGCGAGCACCGCTACATCAATGCAGATCTGCAGGCAGCCACAGACAAAGAACTGCATGGGAGCATCTCGGAGCCAGAAGTACAGTGTCTTGAATGTGTCTCCGAAAAACCACATGTACACCATCTGACGGCTGTTTGGAGAGAGAGGGGAGCTTATTGAGTCTAAATGTCAAAGATGTCCTGAATGTGCTTGTTGGGAGATTTTGTTAGGAAATGAAGGGGTAATACCATTTGTATGTTAGGAGAGGTTTTCTGATAGTGCCAGGGCAGTGGGCAAGAGAGAGCAAGATAATAATAGCAGGCTTTATTACAATGAGTGTCTGACCAGAGCACAGAGAGCTCTTTGAACAATTAGAGATATTAGTCACTCTATCAAGCTTCTAATTTACTAGTTCCCTACTTTTATTTTTATGAACCATCTAACTTCTTCCTTTCTTTATCTAACTTAACACTCATCCAACAAGCTCACCTCATTCCAAATGTAGACTTCGTGATGAAATTCCTGTAGAACTGTGGTGCAGCCAACAGGGCTTCTGTCAGCACTGAGATGAAGCCAATTGTCTCCACGAACAGAGGAGAGTCAATGAAGATGTACATGAGCAGACAGCCCATGGTGGAGAACGTGAGCATGAACTCTACGTAAGATTGGAAATCCGTCCACTCCCAAAAGTGGTCGTAGTCAAAATCTGCCGTAGAAAAAGAAAGATTGTGGAAAATGGTGATTATGTTAATAGCAATAGCTATTAATAACAAAATAATAAAAATGCTTTAATATTGTCCTCTCTAGTCCAGAAAGAGGTGCAGAGCTAGAAAAAAATTCACCTAAAATGTCCTTAATCATCTTTACAGCTACCAAACAAAGGTTATATACTCAGCCCCATTTATTTATAAATTTACTGGTAAATTGGTATGTTGCTAGGAAGTTTGAAAACAAGATTACACAAAAAGTTGCTGACCAACTGTAATTGAAATTTATGGCTGGGTTGCCTATGGCCTAGAGACTAATAAACTTAATTTTGATGGTGATCTAAAATAGATGGGATGCTGGAGTTTTCAAGT
>NW_028234441.1:16187184-16189684 GCF_977035675.1 Penaeus japonicus
GCTACAAAGGTACACTGCAACATGTTCTAAGGAGCCACAGCAATGACTGAGCAATGACTTGTACCATGGTAGACTGATCAAGTATGGAAATATATGTGTGTATGTGAAGCTTCAGCGCCAAATAGTCGCTCCATATTTAAAAGTCTACTTGCAACGCGTTACTTTCCATTTTTGTTTTACATATTAATAAGTGTTCAATCATATCTCACTAAAATGCAACAATTCAGATGTGAATACGACTTAAAAGGAATGTTCTACCAAAACATGTGCTTTAAAGGAACCGTTATAATAATCACAACCATGCACCATTAGTGATGCGTGGCGTGAAGGAAGCGGCCGCCGTCACCTTCCTTTTCGAAAGACCATATTATAACCCTTGGGTTCTGATGGCCTCAGGAACTCACCGGCCTTGAGTTCGATCATCTTATCCGCCGTGATACCGGTTTGGGGTCTCCGAGATGGATATGTATACAGGCTTCTGTCCTGACTCCAAAAATGTATCAAATGCAACATTGTAGATTTTTTCTTGTGCGGAGTGCACATGCATGGAAATTATATATTCTACATTTAGAGCACGGTAGGCGGTATTTGTTAAAACAGGCAAAAACGGTAACTGGTGGTGGTGGTGGCACTGTCGCGCGATACTTTTTCTGAATGAATTGGGTAATGACACATTTGATATTCCGAGTTATCATACGGTCAATCGTATAATGCGGAATCGTGGAGGTGAGCGTAGACGTGTGTGTGAATATTTGGGTTAGATTTCTCAGGAAAACTTACACCGAACCTCTACTTGATTTAATCAACATTACGCTTGACATTAACAAGCAACAACTACCTATCAGCATGGACGTTCCCTGTTTTTTTTTTTTTATCTGTGCAGACGTTGTCACGAACGCCTGGTATTACGGCAGGAGTATCGGCTTGTGTGAAGAGGCGAACCTGACTGACCTGAGTTGACTTCCGACGAAACAATAGATATATTGGGGTCAATTCCAACGAAGTCTCGGGCACTTGGGAGCCAACTCCCAACAACAGTACAGGCGCCTCGGAGCCAACTCCCGACGAAGGTACGCACAGTCGCACACCTTGAAGAAGCCTGTGGACAGGTTCTTTGACATCTGAGAGTGACATGACTGCCCAGTGTCCACAGCCCATCGTAGCTGCATGACTGGAGGACCCGCCCCTCAGGATCACGTTATGACCTTTCCGTAGGTGGAGGGGCACGATTGCGTGGGCGTAGAAAGCTGGCGATGGATTTACACTCGAAGGGAACCTATATTGTTATATTTTACTTCCTTTGATCATTGCCAGTCTTAAGTTCGTACTAATATCAGATTTCTGATTGCTTCAATACTCCCGTGACAGTAGCTAATCTAATAAATTTATAATGGAGCTGTGCTAGTTATTAATGTTACTGTTTTTTCTTTTCTTTACGGAACGAAAATGCACTTGGAAGGTTCGTGGCTTAATGCAAAAATTCGAATAGTATCACTTTATAATAAATAATCATCATCACCACCCTACCCCTTTTCAAATAATCATCATCATCAATCTGTCTCTTATACGATAATCATCCTCACCAACATGTCGTCAGCCATCAATGATCTGTACAGCGTATATGTAATAACCCCCATCCCGTTATTAAAATATTGACATATACGTAAAAACGTTTACTGGACCTGCTACGTGAGAAACCAGACCACGCCACGTCTCGAAAGAGACTGAACATATTTAACATAATTTAGGAGCGCCGAAGGTTGTCATCATCCGCCAAACGGTAAGGCTCTCTTTTTTTAATGCTATCCATATAAATGTAGCAATATCATAAAGATTATTATTAACAATTATTATTAATATTATACCTATAGAATACTTATTTTCGGCTTTGTATCCAAGCGTAGCAGATCGCAAAGGTTAGTTAATGTTCACCGTCCAGTGGATGTGATAAAACGGATGCCATTAGTATGCCGTGCGCCGACACCTCATGGTGACTGACCGCTCCCCTACAGAAGCTGCGGCCAAGGGAGTTTGAAGTAATGTTTTATAGGCAATAAATAATCTGAAAAGGGTGTTAACTTAAGAATTATAAAATGCTGTTTATGAGAAAACATTCCCTTTTGTAGCTGAATTGTTGCGTTATAGTGCGGTATCTTGAAAAAGTTCATAAAAATAGATAGAAGTCAGATTCATCTCGGTGCCCGATTAAATTGATACTGTGGTTCTGATAAGGCACTTGTTACGATAGAATGAACTTATGGGTAGTATTTTGCAACTTAACTTTTGTACTTTAGTGTGTGGTATTTTGAAAAAAGGTTAAAAAACGAATTGAAATCTGAAATGAACATGTTATAATTAGTATTACTCTCGGTATATCTAGAGCAATAAAATTTAGAGATAAAATGTGGAATAATGATAATACATACTTTCAATATGTTAAAGCTCCTCTACAATGTCAATATTTTTTTTCATAAATAACAATAAAAAAAAAAAACGGTCT
>NW_028234441.1:16199684-16202184 GCF_977035675.1 Penaeus japonicus
AAAAAAAAAAAAAATTACCCATGCTTGGGATTTCAAGTTCATGCTAACCCCTTATTCCCAAAATTGGGGGGGGGGGGGGGGGGGGGAAAAAATAAAAAGACGAAATATCTTCTGAAAAATCAAGACCTTGCATTGCAACGTGGATGCGCACAGATTTTTAAGTTCAATGATGCATGAAACAATTCCCAATAAACTTAAAGGGTTTTGGATAGTTCGATTCCAATTTGATCTCATCTTAAAAAAACCCCATGGAATTTTTATCTGTAAGCCCCTTTTCTCTTCAACGTTCTCTTTTCTTTTATATCCTTTATTTCAATGCGGATTACAGACAAACGCCAGACTAATATACGGGTTAGTGCCCCAAGCATGGGGTATTGACAGTTTTTATCACTGTCATTTTCCCCCAAATAAACAAGAGATAGTTCATTCCCCGGAAATGGGGTTCTTTTTTAGTTTTTATGTATCGTACAGTATCCCGATACATATTTTTTGTCGGGTTTTCGAAAGGAGTAAAGTAGAGAAATAGGGAAGAGATAGAAAGTGATAGGGGAAAAAAGAGAAGAGAAATAGAAAGGGAGGAGGGGAAAAGGGGAAAAAAAGAGTGAAGAGATAGGAGAGGAATAGGAAGGAAAGAGGAAAAAAAGGGGGGGAAAAAGAAGGAAAAAGAAGTAGAAGAGAAAAGAAGAAGGAAGAAAAGGGGCAGAGAGGGAGAAAAGAAGAAGGGGAAGAGGAAAGAAAGAGAAGAGAAGAGAAAGAGAATAGAGAAATAGAAGAGAGATGAGAAAAGAGAAGAGAAAAGAGAAGAGGAAGAGAGAAGAGAGAAAAGAAAGTGAAAAAGAGAAAGAGAAGTAAGTAAAAGAAGAAAAGAAAGAAAAGAAAGAAGAAGAGAAGAGAGAAGAGAGAAAGAGAAGAAGAAGAAAAGAGAGGATGGAGGCGGAGAGAAGAAGAAAAGAGAAAAGAGAAGAGAGAAGAGAAAGAGAAGAGAAAGAAGAGAAGAAAAAGAGAAAGAGAGGGAAAGAGAAGAGAAGCGAAGAGAAGAGGGAAAAGAGAAAGAAGAAAGAGAAGAAGAAAACGAAGAAGGGAAAAGAAGAGAGAGAAAAAGGAAGAGAGAAAAGAAGAAGAGAGAAGAAGAAAAGGAGGAAAGAAGAAGAAGAAGGAGAGAAGGAAAAGAGGAGAAGGAGAGAGGAGAGAGATGAGAGAAAAGAGAAGAGAGAAGAAGAGAGAGAAAAGAGAAAGCGAAATAGAAAAAGAGGGAAAAGGGGAAGAGAGAAGAAGAAGTTTTTAGAGAAAGAGAGAAAAGAGAGAAGAGAAGAAGAAAGAGAGAAAAGAAAAAAGAAAAAGAAAGAGAAAAAGAAAAGAGAAGAGAGGAAGAGGAAGAGAGAAGAGAGAAGAGAGAAAAGAAAGAGAAGTGGAAATAGAAGGAGAAAAGAAAGGAGAGATTAAAGAGAGAGGAAAAATAAGAAAAAGAAGAGAGAAGAAAGAGAAAAGAAAAGGAGAAGAAGAAAGAAAAGAGATAGAAGAGGAAAGAAAAGAGAAGAGAGAAAGAGAAGAGAGAGAGAGATAAAGAAAAGGAAAGAGAAGAGAGAAAAAGAAGAGAGAAAAGAGAAGGAGAAAGAAGAGGAAGAGAAAGAGAAGAAAAAGAAGAAGAAAGAGAAGAGAAAAAGAGAAAGGAAAGAGAAGAAGAGAAGAGAAAAGAGAGAAAGGGAAAAGGAAGAAGAAGAGAGAAAGAGGAGAGAAAAGAGGGGAGAAGAAAAAAGGAAGAAGGAGAAAAGAAAGGGAAAAGGGGGGAGAAAGAAAAAGAAGGAGAAAAGGAAAAAGGGGAAAAGAAAAAGAGAAAGAGAAGGGGAGAGAGAGAAGAAAAGAGAGAAGAGAGAGAGTTAAAAGAGAGAGAAGAGAGAAAAGAAGAAAAGAAAGAAAGAAGAAAAGAAATGAAAGAGAAAAGAGAAGAAGAAGACGAATAATAAAAAAGAAAAGAGAAAAGAAAAGAAGAGAGAAAGAAAGAGAGAGAAAAGAAGAAGGAAAGAGAAAAGAGAAAGAGAGAGGAGAGAAGAAAAAGGGAGAAAGAAAGAGAAAAAAAAGAGAAAGAAAGAAGAAGGGAAAAGGGGAGAAAGAAAAGAAAGAAAAAAAAGAAGAGAGAAAGAGACAAGACAGAAAGAGAGAAGAAGAGAGAAGAGAGAAAAAAGAAAAAGAGAGAAAGGAGAAAAGGAAAAGAGAAAAAGAGAGAAGAAAGAGAGAAGGGGGAGAAGAGAGAGAGAGAAGAGAAAAAAGAAGAGAGTAGAGAGAAGAGAGAATGAGAGATAGAGAGAAGAGAGAAAAAGTAGAGAGTAAGAGAGTAGAGATAGAGATAAGAGAGAAAGAGAGATAGTAGAGAGAAGGAGAGTAGAGAGTAGAGAAAGAGAGGAAGAGAGAAGATAGAAGATAGAGAAAGAGAAGAAGTTGAGAGTAAGTGAAAGAAGTAAGAGTAATGAAAGTGTGAAGAGAGATAGAGAAGAGAGAAGAT